>NW_005843302.1:55105-62553 GCF_000455745.1 Alligator sinensis
GTAGGAACTACTTCACAGTTAGGGCGGCTAGGATCTGGAACTAACTTCCAAGGGAAGTGGTGCTGGCTCCTACCCTGGGGGTCTTTAAGAAGCAGCTCAATGCCTACATGGCTGGGGTCACTTGAGCCCAGTTTCTCTCCTGCCCAGGCAGGGGGTCAGACCTGAAGATCTACAAGGTCCCTTCTGACCCTACTTCTATGATTCTATGATTCTATGAGAGGCAAAACTTGTGACATTGGTGGCCCTGTGTGTGTTAAGGCTCAGAGGGCTGAAAACTGCATGGGTGGTGGCCCCTGCTGGGGCCATGAAGCCTGTAAGCTGTCAAAGAGATAGGTGGAAGGGGAGTCTGGCTTTTGGGGCCCTGCACCTCTAGCTGCTGACAGGCAAAACTTGTGACATGGATGACACTGTGTGTGTTAAGGCACAGCGGGGTGAAAGCTGCAGGCCTGCTAGCCCCTGCTGAGGCCATGATGCCTGCCAGCTGTCAAAGAGATAGGTGCAGAGGGGTTCTGAGGCCCTACACCCCTAGCTGCTGACAGACAAAACCTGTGACATGGGTGCTTGTGCAACTGTTTCTGTCTTGGGGCAGTTGATTGTCTGTATTGACTCTTTCCTCTCCTTAGTCTGTGGTTTTGTAGGTGCTGATTGATGCTTGTTAAGTCGTTGTGTAGTAGCTAGGTCCTGTGTATTGAGCTGGTCCCTGAGTGAATCATGATTAATTGGTACCTGGTAACATGGTAGCTTAGCAGCCAGGCCAGCCAGATGAGTGCCCTCTGGGCAGGCAGAAAGCAACACAGACAGTCCAGGAACAACCCACAATCGCCTCCCCAGGAACTCCCCACATCCCACAGTCTCCTGCTACTCCAGACTTCATTCACCGCATAACCACAACATCTGCCAGGCACAGCGGCCAAGCTCTGTACTGCTGTTTGCCAAATATTACAGCTATTTCTTGCAACAGGACAAGTTCATGAAGATATCCAGGGTGTTATATTCCAATGTACAAATATCCAAATTAGACCATTAACTTGGTATGTGACACATGGAAATGCACAAACTGTCGTGAGTCTGAGAGCACATGGAGAAGGTGTTTCTTTTGCACAGAAACTGAGCCTTCCCAATCATTGTCACTGCAATTTCATGATGTTCACAGGCGACTCAGAGTTAGTATTTTAATTGGGTTTTGTTTGTTTGTTTGTTTGTTTGCTTTTAAGTTCCACATCGTTCATGATGGCTGGACCTAAGACATTGATGGAAGTCCTTTGGGGACATCTGGAAAACCTCTCAGAGAAAGATTATAAACACTTCAGATTTATATTATCTGAGTTCCCATTCGACAACAAACCTTCAGTTGCCTGGGGTAAACTAGAGAAGGCTCCTAGGACAGATGTTGCAATACTCTTGAGACAACACTATGGTATGGAGAGAGCAGTGGATGCAACTATCGAAGTCTTCAAAAGGATCAATCGCAGGGACTTGGCTGCTAAACTCCAGGAGGAAAAGGACACAGGTAAGAAATCCAAAGCTAAATGTGGCAGCATCAGGGGAGATGCCCATCACTGGGTCTTCCCCAGCCTGAGGTTATCCAAGGGTTGTTGCTGCCTGTGGTATTTGCTTGCCTGTGAGGACTTGGTGCTGATTAACAGAATGAGAGACAGTACCCCAAGCGGGCCAAAAATCCCCTTACAGGTAGGAGTTATAGTTTTGGTATTAATATGTCCATCGATAGTTTCAACACAGTACAAAATTAGGGCCTGCCCCGTTAAGTGCTAGCCAGATGCTTTAACAGTCCATCCAGCCTACAAAACTTGGGGCTGCCCTTGTTTGGGTTAGCCGGTCTTGCCAATGCGGTGGCCTGCAAGCCTGAGCCGGTCCCTGCTGCCTGGGGGCTCCACCACCCCTGCACTCCCTCCACAATCCACGGGAGTTCAAACCACAGTTCCTACAACAAAAAAGCAGGATCCTTGCACTCCTCATACCCCCATCTGGGAGTGATGCAGCTCGGCTGCTTCGTTCTCTCCTTCTCTCCGGTTCTTATTTCCCCACTGTGCTCCCAACGGCAGATCCTCTGGCTTCCTCGCCAGCCGTCAATCAGATAAGTGTCTGCCCCTGGGGTTTCTCTTTACTTTTACTCTGGCTGGGTTTTCACTTTCACCCGGCCATGGGCTGTTTTGAAGTTCACCATGGCTCTATGGGGAACAGCTAAGGCCAGGGGAAGGCTCACAGAGCTTTCTTCTCCCCCACTCTGCTATACTAAGTAGCCTCTACCTGTCATGAGTCGTATCTCGATAAAATATCCCCATCCACAACAGCTATAGTAGGAGCAACAGAAAACTGGTAACACCTATACAGGCCAAAACTCATGGGCAGACTGGAGTGATGGAAACTGCAGAAGAGGTGAGGCCCAGCCTCCTAGTTTGCAGGTACATTTTTAGGAGCACTGGACATGCCAAGCTGACTGGAGCACTGGTCCATCTTGCAAAGTGTCCTGGCTCTGGCAGTGGGCAACAGCTCAGACACAGGCCTCAGAAACTCTGCAGTGTGCAGTTATCTAGTCATTTTCCCAGAGAGATGAGTTCCTACTAACTCGGATGTCAGCTTGTATTTCAGGACAAGAGTGTTTAGAGCCCTGTCAAAACTCCTCCTTGCCGTTTAATGTATCCTGTTACAGGTGTGTGTCCCTGGTGGCCCTTAGAAATATCTAGCCCTCTGTTTAATCTTGTTAAGTGTTTGACCTTGGCATACAGTGGCAGTGAGTTCGAGAAAATATTCCTTTTCTGTGCATAAAAGATTTTTAATGGTTTTTAATCTGCCATCTTTCAGCTGCATGGACCGGAGGTGCTCAAACTCCTGGCTTCTGGGAGAAATTCAGCTTGTGGTGCAGTGTCAGCTAGTCTACAGGGCTCCCCACAAAACTGTGAGGAGCCCCAGGCCCTGTTCACTGGATCAGGTTTCTGATCCCTATGAATCTATGAAATCCCAGCACACAACTCTAGGTGAGGGTCACACCAGGGCCCAGGGCCCAATCCCAGTATAGACGGTTGGGAGGGGGCAGCATCAGGTTCCTGGGCCCGGGCCCAATGTTGGGGGCTGGCAGGGAGTGGAATTAGGCCCCAAGGCCCCATCCTGGTGCAAGGGAGCTCCACAACTCTTCAAATAGCTTGACCAATGGCGCTGCTATATGTTCGGCCAGTTCTTTCAGTATTATTGGGTGCAGGTTGTCTGGTCCAGCAGATTTGAAGATGTCCAAGCATTGTAAAAATCCTTCACCTGTTCTGGGCTGATTTTGTTTAGGTTGTTACCTTCCCTGTGTTCCCTAGGCTTTTGGTCAGATGACCAGCCCCCATTGGGTTTCAGGAATACCGATGCAAAGTATGCATTCAGGAGTTCTGCCTTTTCACAAGCATTGACCGTCGGCTGTGCCTGGGTATTCAGTAGAGGTCCCACAGTGGAGCCCAATTTTTTCTTGTTCCCTATGTATCTCTCTTGGATAGAATAATCCTTTTAAAATGCATCTGGCCTAGACATAAATCCTAATTTATGGCTAATTTCCAAGTCTTTACTTACAGAAGATCATCCGGCAGCAGCCTGGAGGCACGTTGCTTGTTGCTTTCCAAAACGCCCACCACCAGGAAGAGAGTGTTCCCCACTCCTTTCAGGAATTTATCCGGCCAAGTCACCTGGTTGACCAGTTTGACCCAAAAAGAAAGCAAAAGAGAAAGAGAGAGGTCCACCTGCAATGACCCAAGTGATGGGCAGAGAGAGGGGGATTTCTTCACATGGAGCATGTGAAATGCACATCTCCTCATGCCCTAAACAAGTGCTGGATTTCTAAAGGGCGCTTTCTACCCTTCAAATGCTGAGCTCTTGTGAGAACCCAGCCCCATCTGTGTGAGCAAAGCAGCTTTCAAGGCCATGGTAAAAGAAATGGTATTTCTCAGGCAGCCCCTGCGAGCAGAGCATGTACCCCTTTCTCCAACGATGTTTTCTGCCTCCCTGAGCCTTGTGGGGAGGTGATCGTGTTTCCTTTTCCTGCAGAACCCACAATGACCTACTCGGTCCACCTTCCTCTCCCGAGGGCCGCACTCTGTCTGTTCTGCACCACTGACATCTGTGTGCAATTCTTTTTGCAGCTCCCGGTCATGGGCAAAGCTGTGGAAGATCAGGAAAAGGTACGTCACAGACCGACAAAGTGGTGCCGAGCAGGTATCACTGATTGCCAAAGCTCAACTAGATCTACCAGTTGCTTGGTAGCTAGTTGACATAAAAAATAGCTCACATCAGGTAACAGTTTGGAAAATAGGAAATGGATGGAGATCTTGGCAAGAAATTCAGTTTCCCCAGAGCACGGTTCTGGGAATGAGGTGGAGCTGTCTCCTCCAAGTCACACCTGAGGCAGTGTCTTGCAGGCTGCTGCAAGACCCTCTTGTCTAACCTGAACTTCTTTTAAACAAAGTGAAAACTAAAAATCAGCAGGACTAGGCTCTCAGCTCAGGCAGCTGCTTTAGCATACCCCTGTGCAGTCTGAGCTCAGCCATCAAGGACAGTGACAGATGGATTGTACAAGCAAATTGTGCTTGCCAAAAGTGTGACTCAAAACGTTTTGTACCCTGAAAAAACCCTGCAGAGGCAGGGAGGGAGGTGCCAAGTGCCAGATACCAGTGGGGGAAACAGGGAGGGGGTGTGGGGTGGACACGACACATCCACTTTACTGCCCCAGGGAAATATGATATGATAATGTCACCCAGACCTCTTCCATTTCCCGCACATTCCCCAAATTGTAACAATTGCCTATACAACTCCTTCTTACTCCATAGCCTTAGGCATTATGTAGCGCTTCTGTGTCCTGAATTGACAGGTGTCACCCTGGAAGTGGCTGCATTTCAGCAATTAATACAGAGATGCCTGAATATACACACAGAGCATTTTTGTACTTGCATGTTAATGTCAGTGGGGCTACTGATATAAAGATGGGCGACAAGACCAGGGCCACAGTTAATCGACTGGGGATATTTGATGAGGAAATGGGCAATACAAAAGTAAGACACCATTATGCCTGTTAAAGTTGCGACAGTAATTAAGAATTACTGATTTTTTCTTTAATTCCTTTGAATTTCCAGTGCAGGGTATATAATGTTTTATGTCTCTAACCCAGGCTACAGGGATATGTATACTGAACATATACAGAACAACTACAGATACATAAAAGACAGGAACTCTCTTCTTGGTGAGAAGGTTAATCTAACCAACAGATACACAAAACTGGTCATTGTGAAGGACCCACATGCCAAAAAGAAAGATCTACATGAAATAATGACTTTGAGAGAGAAATACATAAAAACCACAAGTGAGCAAAGGAGAGCCCTTACCATCAGTGATTTATTTGCATGTGATGAAAATGGAGAAACTCCACGAATTGTGGTGCTGTTGGGAGCTGCAGGGACTGGAAAAACAATGACCGCAAGAAAGATCATGTTTGACTGGGCATCTGGAGAGCTTTATCAGAATAAGTTTGATTATGTTTTCTACATACATTGTAGGGGATTTAAGTTAGGCAGTGAGCAGAGAAGTCTTGAGGATTTGATCTTAACAAACTGTCCTGATGAACGTGCACCAGTGGAAGAGATTTTAAGGTGTCCGGAGAAAATCCTCTTTATAATTGATGGCTTTGATGAACTGAGATTTTCCTTGGATCAGCCAGAAGACAACCTGTGTTCTGATCCCCATGAGAAGAAAGCAGTGGAAATCACATTGAGCAGTTTATTCAGGAAGAAAGTGCTTCAGAAATCCTACTTACTCATTACCACAAGACCAGCTGCCTTAGAGAAGCTGAATGAGTTGTTGGAAAATGAACGCTGTGTAAAAATACTGGGTTTTTCAGAAACTGAGATGAAAGAATACTTTGACAAATATTTTGGGGATAAAGAGCGAGCAAGAAAAGCCTTTAATTTTGTAAGAGAAAATGAAATGATCTTCACCATGTGCTCTGTCCCCATGGTGTGCTGGATCATCTGCACTGTCATAGAGCAACAGATGGATGAAGGTGAAGATCTTGCACAGAGTTCAGAAACAATCACTGGAGTCTACCTGCTGTATCTTCACAATTTATTGAAGGGTTGTGACCAAAATTCAAAGCAACCTATACGAGCCAACTTGAAGAGACTCTGCTCCTTGGCTGCAGAGGGAATCTGCAAGCAGAAGATCCTGTTTGAGGCTGAAGAGCTCAAGAAACACAGCTTAGATACATCTGACTCACGCTTTCTGAATGAGAACCTCTTTCGAAAAGCCAGTGACCAGGAATGTCTCTACAGCTTCATTCACTTGTCTTTCCAAGAGTTTTTTGCAGCTTTGTTTTATGCTCTAGAGAATGAAGAAGAAAGAACAGGCAGAGACTCAGGAAATGACATAAAAGGTTTGAAAACCTTGTTAGCTGACTATGGAAAATCAAGAAACTATTTAATGTTAACCGTGAGATTTCTGTTTGGTCTCTTGAATGAAGGGAGAATGAAGGCTATTGAGAAAAAACTCAGCTGCAAAATTTCATTGAATATTAAACCCAAATTACTAACATGGATTAAAACAAAACCCAGAACATGTCCATCCCCCTCATTCGCAGAGTCTGGTAGACCACAAACTTTCCCTAGTCAGAAGCAGGTTGAAACAATTCCGCAGCTTGAGGACTTTCACTGTTTGTATGAAATAAGAGAGAAAAGTTTTGTGCAAAATGCACTGAGTCATTTCGTTGACCTGCGTCTTGATGATTATACATTTACCAGACTGGATCAAGTAGCACTTGCATTCTGTCTAAAGAACTGCCAGAAACTGGAATCACTTACTCTAAATTCCTGTGCATTTGTGTCTGAGGACCCGGAGGAAGGCACGGATGAAGATTCCCTAAGACCCCTGAAGCAGCTACATCTGTGAGTATTACTTGACTTATAAAGCATCATTTCAAGACCATATTTTGTAGGCTGTCCCAAAACAGGTTTGCAAAAGCATCCTCTTCCCAGTGACATTGTCATTGGTCACATGTTAACCATGGCAGTGGAGCCCACAAACTGGTGAGTGGTGAGTGATGGGAGAATGAATAGGAGTGCTGACGTCCAGTGGGAGGAAGTGGTGACATTTACAGGTCTCGAGTGGATTCTTTAAAGTGGAGTCAGTGGTTGTAGAGCCGAGTGTAGTCCCTTTTCACAAGGCCTGACCTAAGCCCAAGGTTTGCCCTAGCAAAGAAAAGGTGTTTGACTGTGTCCTACAGTCCGGGTGTGCTCTGTTCCTCAAGTGCTCTGTTCCAGCCCTAATGGTGAAGTGGTAATAACTCTAAGGAGGGTGATAGTGTTCTGATATAGGACTCAAACATGACAGAGTCAAGGTGGCTTTTCAGAAGCTGCATCCATTAAAAACATCGTTTTCCCTGCCTCCCCATGCTCCACAACCCACCTTTCCCT
>NW_005843302.1:62584-70410 GCF_000455745.1 Alligator sinensis
TCCCTACCTCTGTTCCTATCCCCTTGGCAACAACTGTGGCCACCGAAATCCACTGGCTTCCTGTTAGTCCACTTGCAGCATCTTATTCCCCATCTTTGTGCCTGTAGATTATAGGTCAGACTTATCACATGAAGCAGTGGGCATCGACCTTGGTCTCAGAAGCTAAAGAGATGGGGAGATGATGCAGGAACCATGCAATGACTAGCACAAACTCCAAAAGGGCAATTTTTGAAGGAGGACAGACAATGTAGGATCGGGCGGGGGGATCTTACATAGAGTATGATCTAGGATCGGATGCAGTTCCCAAATTCTCTTGCTGCACAGCTGACTGCCTCCTTTAAATTACCTTCTTTTTAAAATTTCTTCAGTACTTCTGCATATTCCAACATTTCCCCTCACTGCTCCAATATCTTCAGTCCCACTCCAGCATTTCTTCTGTGACACCTGCTGCTTTTGGCAAACCCCATGTTTCCCAGTACTTCAAGGCCACCCCCATGCAATTTCCCCTTGTTTCTAACCACTCCATGCTCCTGGAAGGATGGAAAGACTTTGGAGTGGTAGTGTGTCTATGAGCCAAAGAGGTGGCAATTTATCTTCTTCCTAGCCAGCCAAGTGACCAGATTTGGAAATCAAATGCATATTTTTGGTATTTTGGTATATCCAGGGGAACTATACTACTTGATATATAGTGCTCCCTACCTAGGTGACTACATAGTCCTCCTGACTAAGCATGCATGAAATCAGCCATATCCTATATATGTGCCCCTGATGGATTTATAGTGAGCTCAGAATCCTTAAAACAAAGTTGTCCACAACCTATAGATATCAAATTACCTATGACAGAGGGAAAAACTGTGCATGGCTTTCCCTCATTCACCCCATGGTTTTTATAGTCACTTGGGTTGCTGGAGGTCTTGGGAAGGATTTGAACCACAGTCCTCTTTTACTTCCCAAAACAGCACTTTAATCACCAAGCCATATGTCAGGCAGCCCCCTTTCATTTCTCCAGCATTTCTACAATCCTTGTGGAGAAAAAAGCCTGGAGGACAGTGGAGGGAGAGAAAGCATCTACCTAACTGGAAACAAGTATTCAGTGCCATCCTTCCCCCTTCCTTCTAGGTTAGCAGCCACATTTGTCTTGTTCCTTTATTCCAGGTGCCAAATATATCCCATAGTCTTCCTGATTGTGGCTGCCCAGTAGGCCAGCTTCAAAAGGAGTGCCAGAGAACAGTGCTTATACTGGCAGCAGGGGGAGCAGGGTGGAGTAGTGGGGGATATGGTCTCTCACTCTCATTTTGTTGTAGCCATGCAGTTGTGCAGGGCCGTGCATTCAACAATAGAGTACCCCCAGAACACTTAAGTACCACAAGTGCCCTGTAGACACCAAAACGATCATTTAGATGATCAGGAAATGAAGAATGTCTTCTAAATACACAGCCTAAAAGCAGGAAGGGAAAGGAGAAGGTGGAAAATAGAGCCCTTTTCCCAGCTGTGGGCCAAGTATGTGAGGAAGGGGCTTATACAGCCACCTGCAGTACTGGAGGCTCACAGAAGTTCAACTCATTAGAAAGGAAAATTATCTTGAATGATCATTTATGCTAATAAGGGTCAGTGCTGAGGGTTGCACAGGCTCTCAGAAGTTCTGCAGAACTGTAAGAAATAAAGTTTGGCATGTGGGGAAGACCCCTCATCCCTATGTCCCTGCACTGAATGTGTGGCAGGCCAGTAGGGGGTGCTCCTGCATTGAGCCACCCACCTCACCATGCCTGACCACCTTCCAGGCTCTGAGTGCTTTCCTCGGGGTGCCTCACGTCCAGCCCACCCCCTTCCTGTAGCATACCTGCAAGCCTGAGGGTAACGCTGCCACCACCCAGAGTCTGGACTGATCTTGGACCTCTGTCCCCTGAGAAACACAAGCCTAGCAGTCCTTGAGGGTTCTTGACCCACTGCAAGAACTTGGGGTGCTTCCCTCAGTCTAATGCACAAATAGGGGTCTCCTTTAGTCAGTAAAACCAAGGGGACCCAAAGGCATGGTAACCAAATTGTCAGATAGCAGAGTTTGGGGAGAGACAGATGGTATTCTGCCATAGCATGTCCATGTAGGGGAGCGTGTGGGGATCCCCACATCCCCCACCCTCCCACACACCCCACAAACCTCACACACACACACACCCAACCCCCCAAAATACATGCCCCAAAATAACCTATGCCCCCCACACACAACCACACCCCCTGACATACCCCTTCACACACCCTACCACACCCTTCCCACAATATAAAAGAGTAAGACTTTATTTTTGAGTTATTATGCAATCCCTTCTATAAACAGTACACAAATACAAATCATGACAACCATAGCAAAAGGTTGAGTCCAGAGAGCCAGACAGTGCTCGGGCTACTGAGCCAGCCGACAGGGCCGAGCCAGAGGCTGCAGGAGCCCAGTTTCAGGGGACAGCATGCCCCCCCCAAGCCCACTGCAGGTGAGAGAGCAGCCTGATGAAGAGGATGAGGACCACCCTCCAGGCCTGGGAGCTGTGAGTTGCAGGGAAAAGAGGATTCCTACAGGGGAGGGGAGTTCCCCCCCCCAGTTAGTTAAGGGCTCCTAAAAGGGGAGGTCCCACTGAGAGGGCCCCCCTAAAGTTACCAGCTTCTTTGTAGGGCTTGGGAGGGCATTGGGGTTTCCCCTCAGGATTGTCTATCTTTGAGGTTTATCTGTTTCAGATCAGATACTTACCTGGGACTTACCTGTATCTGGAGCACTGGTATAAGGTTTTATGTCATTTACCCAGAGGGTATTGTTTATGTTACTGGTTTAGATATCTTATAAATGTGTGTATATATGTGTGTGTGTGTATGTGTGTATATGTACATATAAATGTTATATGTTATATGTTAAATGTTATATGTACATATAAATGTTATATGTACATATAAACATATGTACATACAGTGTACATATGTTTATATCCATGTTCCTTTCCCTTGTGATAACTATATACACATTGATTTACATTAACTTAAGTCCCCTGGCTGTCCTGGCCTCGTTCTATAGGGATGGAGGGAAACTGAGTGGTCTGCATTTCCCACCCCACACCACCTGCCAGCTAACAATCCCCTTCAATTGGAGAAGGGGAGTGTATACCCAAGTTACCAGAGCGCAACTCATATTAGACATTGGAAGCAAACCCAGAAAACTTTGGACTTTTTGAGCAAATTAAAAGCAGCACTGTTAGTTAAATAAATGACATATTTTACTGTATATCCAGATATGATCAAACAATTGGGTGACACAAAAGGAAAGAAAAAAAACTGGAGATGTGTGTGTGCTGAGAATGGCATTTGAATGCTTAAATTTACCACAAGTTTAAACAATGAATTGATCCCACTAATTATAACTTATTCTGTTTGCCTGTAGGTACATCTTTTGCTACCCGATACAATTTGCTTTAGACGTTCAGCAGATTTAAACTGTTGAATAGCTCACAAGTAATGTCTGATCCCTCTATCTAGGATGGGTTTGTAATGCTGAAGGAATGGAATGAAGATCTGTGTGCACAGAATCAAACAGTCTGTTCTCTTTGCAGGGAACAGAAGAAGCACTCATCTATTTACCTGCTGTGTGAAGCACTGAAGGACTCACAGTGCAAAGTGAAAAAAATATGGTAAGACCTTTTTTTTTTTTCTCGTAAAAGCCCCTGACTCCCTGATGTTACCCCAGGAATTGTTCAGCAGGGCAGGCATCTCGCTGTCCCAGGCTGGTATAACAAGGGTAGAGACTTATCCCATCACTTAGGATTGTGTTTACATTTCTATCCATCTGATCTTTCACGTCACTCAGTGGTGCTGCAATAGTGGATATTTCCTTCCCCTTGCTTTCCTGGTGCCACCCACCCCTTCTCTCTTTCTTTCTTTCTTTCTTTCTCCTTCCACTCTCACCTCTCTACCCTGCTTGCTACCACAGCTGCTGTTACAGGGAATGCCTTTAGCACAAGGAGGGTCTGGTATTTGGATCAGACAGCAATGCCAGGGCTCAGTTTGGTCCCCTCTCACCAGGCCTTCTACAGCTGGATTGTAGCTGTGGAGCACGCTCTGTTTTAGTCTCCAACTCCTCTTGTTGGGTTTGGGTGAACAGCTGTTTGGCAGGACTCAGGATGGATACGCCTCTCTGAGACTGCCTGCTATAGAGAGCATTGGCCTCAGCAAGACTGCAGTTGCCAGACACAGGTGTGACAATGCACAGCCACACATGTGTGTTTAACATCAGTGCACAAGGGTCATTTTTTCTTTGGTGTTCAGCCTTGATCAGAGCCATATCAACCAGATGTGACCACCAGCAAGCCCCTTTGCACTGGCAGTTCCACAGAACCCCTTCCCCCAAGTGCACAGCAGATTTGACAGCTCAGAGGACCAGCACCAGCACCTGCTGAGTTCAGCTCCTCATTGTAGCTAGTGAAGAAGTCAGAACATTAATAAAAAATGAACAATATGGCAGGAAGCATTTTCCAGAAAGCACGGTTCCCACTTCCAGCAGTCCAGCTCCCACATACCTGCTGTAGGCCAGCTCCAGAGGGCACTTGGGGAGCCAAGGCTGGTTTATTTGTTGCTGTCTTTGCTCTGCCTGCCGCAACTTCACCAGGCTTCGTAAAAGCCCTGTCAATCTGGAGGGAATGAAAAGGACATGATGGGGACCGCGGATGTGGGTGGCTCATGCTTAGTAAGCCAAGAGGCCTTCTGTTGGGTTGAACTGGCTCCATCCCACCCAGGACTGCAGGAATACTCGCATCCATGAAGGACATCAGTGAGACTGCCCTAGGCTCATTTCACTGCAGCTGCTCTTGGGCTCCCAAGAGATAGGAACTGAAAAGCAGCTTTGGAGGGATGAGCCCAGAGCCCCAGTACTGGGTAACTTCTGGCTCTGGAAGAACCTTGCCTGCCATGGGTGACTGGTGCCACCTGAGTTGGGGGTCACATGCCCCCCGTGGCCAGTCAGTGACCAGGGGGGTGTCCTCCTGTGGCCAATGTCACCAACTGGGCGGAGGCACTGACTGGGGAGGGGCCCCACAGCCAATCTCACCAACTGGGGGGGTGAGTCCGGTGGTGCTCCCAGAAGTGCCAGTGGAGTTTCACCTGGCGCCCCCACTCCTTGGCCGGCGCTCACAGAGGGGGCACTGTCATTCCTGCCTGTCACCTAAATGGGGAGCGCTGCCTGTCAGGGGGTGCACCAGCGCTCTCGGGAGGTGCACATGCACCCCCGTGCACCCCTTAGGTGTCACCACTGTTGCCTGCCTCCTTGTGATTTTTTTTTACATTTCAAAGAGGACAATTAGCACCTCCTCAGGCTGAGCTCTGTCTCTTTAGAGAAGCTGAGGGGTTTTCTCCCCCCTTCCCTCCCCCCCCCCCCCAAAAAAAAACCCCAAACAAACAAAAAAACCCAACCAGGTGGATATATTTCTCGCTAGGGTCACTTGATCCCAGCTGACTTCCCACCTATGGTGGAGGGGCTGGACCTGATGATCTCTCGAGGTCCCTTCCAGCCCCTAATGTCTATGAAATCCCCCCACCCAGGGACAGGCATTTTTGCTACTTCACAAAAAAAAAGAAGGCAGGCAGACAGACAAGGGAACATGCGTTTTTATTGCACCTGAGCAATTGGTAAGAAGCACACACAAGTGTTAAGAAACTCTGGCTTGATGGAGAAAGGACACTACGCCCCTGGAATCCCCAAGATGAGACAGTGATCTGTGGGTTGGTCAGGGGTCCTCATGGAAACTGTACCAAGCCCGGATAGCTGAGGGATGCTGGGAACTATAGTCCTGTCATGCAGGGGAGATCAGTGACATGCTGGTGCCCTGCCTTTGCCTATTCTGTTGCTCCTCAATGCCAAGCAACTGCCCCCCCAGCCCTGCCAGAGGGGCCCCAGCTGTCCCTGTCTTGACTGGAAGAGGTTCATTACAAACCTTTGTGTTTACACGTTATGAAGCCATAGATAAGGCAAGGTAAGCGGCGGTGATGCAAAATAAAACATGTCTGAGCAGTTTTACTTTAACACACTGAAAAGACTTTTAAAGCAGCAGGAAATCTCTCTCGTGCAAACACAAATGCAGTTGTGGCAGCATAAATGGGAAAGATCGTGGTGGTACAAATGCCCTGGGATGCCAGTCCTTAACCCAGAGGAACAATAGAGACATCCTGAGGCTGAAGACCAGAATCTGAGTCCAGAGGGGGAATTAGGGGCAGCTAGGGGCCATCAATACACTGAGACTGAAGGGCCAGGCCAGAGCCTGTGGGCCTAGGCTATCAGTCTACAGTCAGAGCAACCTGAAGTCTAAGGCTAGGAAGGCCAAAGCCTATACAAAGGAGTAACTGGCAACCAAGTGACACCTGTGGGGCATGGAAGCAGCTGTAAGGGCGGGAGGAGGCCACAAAGGTAGCCTATAAGGCAAATAGGGCCCAAGGAACAAGTACACAGGGAGAAAAAGAGAGAGACTCATTTGTCTGTTAACTTCAAGGCATGGCAGGTGAGTAGGGTGAGACCCTGGGAGGTGGCAGTGGGAGCTGGAGAGGAAAAGGCATCTGTGAGGGGGAACCACAGAGGCCCTCAGGCACCAATTTATTACACAAGGGTGGAAGGCAAAGTGGCAGTAGGTAGCAGCCAGGCTGGCAGATGACCACAGCCACCTGCTGCCTTCACTTCTCAGCAGGATGCAACTGTGCCGGGAAGTGGAGGAGCTGGGAGTTACATTCTCCATTCAGATCCACACTGGAGGCTCTGGAGCAGGCCCTGACAGCATGAGAAACAGGTTGCCTGTTTTACCAGGTCTTTACTCTCCACCATGACCTGGGAAGCGCCCTTGTCCTGGGATGTGACACCTCTGTCACAGGCCAGCTGGGTACTGTGAGTATATTAATTTAGTTGTCAACTGACCGAGTACTGCAACTTTATTAACTACTGGGCTTTTTGGTTTGGGATTGAGGAGGTGATGTTGGGAGGAAAGTAATGACAAGTTTTATTTATAAAAAAGAATGAATTTTACTTATAGTGACAAAAGATATAGTTTGTACATATGATAGTTAGTAAAGAGGTTAAGCTAATAAACAACATAATAATACAAGTTAAAATTGACAGTGATAATAAAAACAGATAGATAAATCAACCAAGAGTTTCCACTTGGTTAGCAACTTATTGATAGTCTTTCAGTTTGGTACACGTCAAGTTGATTTAGCAAAGTCAGGCGTTTCTGATTTACGCTGTCAGAAGGAGAACCGGGGGAAGATCGCTCAGTCAGGATTTGGTTTTAGTGACCCTTCTGTTCCGTCCTTCCTGCGGGTCACTTAACGTGCGTGTTCTTTTATATCTTGTCTATGCTAATCTGTTGGCTGTATAGCCATTCACAATTTTATTCTATAGCTGTTATCTTATGGGGTTAAAAGGTGTTAGAAATTATTACAATAAGTTACTGCCCAAGCTTGGGTTTACCCAATAAACAACTCACACCACAGCACTTTGGGGTTTGAGATTAACATGTTCCTACTCAAGTTTAACCCACTATGTTAATTATACCTTGTGATTAGGTTAATTAATTTTACTGACTCTAAGCAAAAATTATTAAATCAGCTAAGTCTGCACTTATATTCTTTAGTTCTGCTTTTTAAGCTTATGCTAATTTCATGATTAGTGCAGCAGCTATATATATTTCAGACAGGTCGGAAACATCTACAGGAAACAGTTTCATAAGCGCTATTTCAAATATCTTCAAAAAGCAGATTTCTTTTTGTTATAAGTTGCTCACTAACTCTTTTGGTTCTGGCCATCACACACCTCTTTC
>NW_005843302.1:70441-72507 GCF_000455745.1 Alligator sinensis
TCTCTCTCCTTTTGATGCTTTGTCTCAGTGGAAGCTGGGTGTCTGGGCTGGGCTTGGCAGCTGTCACTGGCCCCTTAATGCCCTGATCACTCTTCTCTGTGTTTCTTGCTCCTGCAGGTTGTATCATTGCCAAGTCACATCCACATGTGCTGGGGGATGTAGCCCAGTGGATGTGGTGGGGGATGTAGCTCAGTGGTAAAGCGCCTGCTTCGCATGTAGGAGGTCCTGGGTTCAATCTCCAGCTGCTTTTCAGAAGGCAATATCTTACAGTTATGGTGGCCAAAATCTGGAACCACCTTCCCAGGGAAGTGGTCCTCGCCCCTACCTTGGGCATATTCAAGAGGAGGATGGATGATCACCTGTCTGGGGTCTTGTGAACCCAGCATTCATTCCTGCCTGTGGCAAGGGGTCAGGCTAGATGATCTGTTCAGGTCCCTCCTGACCCTAGCTACTATGAAACATGCTATGTGGGGAAACACAGTCACCTAATGTCTGCTGTTCTGTCTTCCTGATCTCTATAAGCGGTGGTGTCAGAGCTTTTTCCCACTAAGATTATCTTAGACCCCCTTCCTGGTTTCAGAGGAGGGAGTGGGGATTTAGGGCCTGAAGTTCCTTGTATGTTAAAGGTAGAAATTCCTTTTGAAAGAACCAGTAGAGACTCCCTCTGGAGAAAGGGCTCATAGCTTGGAAAGAAGGGACAGTATGCCATCCTCTGTGCCTGTAAGGAGTGCAAGTGCCCTTCACCTTCTCCCATGTTAGGTGCCAGGACTGAACACAAGGTGACAGGAGGCAGCAGTCAGGCTTCCAGGTGGTGTGTGAGGAACCAACAGTGCCACTCTCCATGTAGAACAGCCCCAGAGCTGTGGTTCAGGCCTTCCCGACAAACTCACATCGTCTAGACTCTAGGCACTCTCAGGGTCTCTTCTCTCCCAAACACTAATGCCTCACATGCCTTGCAGTCATTTTTGCTTTATCTGTGTCTCCATTTCATTGTTCATCTCCAGTGAAAAGTGGGTCATTTATAGGGTGACCCCCTTTTTAAAATGGAAAGGCAGGACCCATGCATGCCTCTTCATGACCCACCCCCCTGCAGCTGGCAGCATGGCCAGAGCTGAACAGAGCGCAAGTAGATGTAGGCTTCCCACTATGGACTAGGGGCTCTCTGCCCACCCAGGAGTAGTGTGGGGTACAACCCCATGCCAACGCTGCCAACACTACTGCCGGGCAGGCAGGGTGTGTGACTGGTATGGGGCTCCCAAGGGAAAGGCAGAAGGGCAGGGAGCCCCTAGCCCACAGTGGGCATCCTCCCCACTCTGCGCACACATCTGGGGAGGGGGGTATGTGCCCACCCCAGTCCTGGGAACCATGCACTGCCCTGGATGGGAAGCACCCCCAGCTCCCAATCCATTCCTCACCACGGGGATCTTGATCTGCACCTGCCCAATTAGGTGGTCACTCTAGTCATTTGCTTCCTGTGCTGGGCCAGGCAGCTGCCTCCCCAGGCCACAGAGCTGGGAGTGCATGGGCTGTGAAGAGGCAGAGCCAGAAGAGGCCTGGGGTCTGCAGAGAATAGCAAAGCTGGTGCTGGGGCATGGGGGAGCAAATCCCCCAGCTCCTGTATGGATCCTGCCTGATGCTAGAGAGAAGGCTCCTCTTGCACCAGGAGCAGCTCTGATCTGCCTGCACCCTTCCATGGCTGGGCAGAGCTGGACCCACCTGATTGATGGAGACTGAGTTTGAGGGACTTCAGGAGCAGCCTCCTTCCAGTGCTGCCTTCTGATTTGGCAGGGGGAAGGTTCAGGGGCAGGAGCTGCTTGCTCAGGAGCAGAGATTTTGTGGCTGGGCCCTTCTTAATCCTGATTGGCCACAGGTGCAGCATAGGCATTGGGAAGCGCTGGTGAATCACAGGACAGGGCAGGTGGTGGGACATCTGTCCCAGTGTCCATGCTCATTGGCCAGGGAGAGTGCTGGTGGGTAGGACCGCCTGTCAGAGCAGATGTGTGGAGCCCCTTTCACACATTGATATCTCTCCTCCATGTTTTTTCCTCTCCTGCAGGTTGCAGGAA
>NW_005843302.1:72538-84128 GCF_000455745.1 Alligator sinensis
ACAGATGCCTGCGGTGGGGATCTCGCAGATACTCTCAGCACCAGTCTCAACCTGGCGGAGCTGGACTTGACTGGTAACAATGGTCTGGGGGCTGGCGGCATGCAGCTGCTGTGCGAGGGACTGAGACATCCCAGCTGCAAGTTGCAGACACTGCGGTAAGGGGTGCATGGCTTGCACCAGCACCTCTATATGATGTGCTTGTTTGGGGGAATTTTTTAGTTCAGCCAAAGCCAGGCCCACCCCCAGCACCTATCCCTGCATCTCCAAGTCCATCTGTGCTGGGGGCAAATGGAATTCCCAGGTGCAGGGAGGCAGGGAAGGTGCAGCTGGTGCACGGGCCCTACCAGTGGGATGTAGCAGTGGCTCAGGTGGGCACAGCAGGAGACACAAGGCAGGGGAATGCAGCAACCTACCAGAACACTCCTGGCATCCCACGCTGCTGTGACTGAGATGTATTTCCTGAATAGGAAGCAGCAGGATAGCCTCATTATAGTGCTACAGGTCTGCTCATCAGCACCCCTGAGAGGCAGCACTCAGCCTTGGTGCCCCTGTGTGAACAGCTCTGCTGCTGCTGCTGTGGAGGTGCTGTGTGCAGAGTCAGCTCCTGTGTCTGTGCAGCCTGCCCAGTCAGTGACCAGTATTGGGCAGGTTTAGAGGTTTGGGGTGACATGTGGAAACCATGTTGGTGTGAAGTGTCCTGTTCAGTTCTGTGGGAGCCTGAAGCAGGGAGCATAGGGATGAAATCAGTTGAGAGTCACTGGCCTGGGGCACAGAGATCTGGGCTGCCAGTCAGGAGATCTTTGCAGAGGCAAGTCACTCACCCCTTCTTCTTTCTCATCATGTGTAGTGTAGGTGCAATGATGGTTTCCTCCCTTCTCCTGTAACTTGTGATCTCCGCAGAAAAGTGCATGAACTATTAATGAATGCCTGAGCACAGAGGCAGAGGCACTTGTCTTCATCATTACTCTCCTTCCCGAATGCTAGGCTGTTCTTCCTTAAGACAATTGGTCACTCCCTCAAAGAGCATTACCACAGCTGGGAATTGCTGTGGCACTGCAATGTTCTGCCCATATTCTCACAAAGCTTCCTACAAGACCCCAGTATCAGGAGTCTTTTGAGACAGCTGCATTAAAACCAGGTCTGTGACATCCAGCGATTCCTGTATAGACAGGGAATCCTTGTTTGTCCTGGAAAAATAGCATTTTGGTCTCTGCATGCCAGCAGAGCCACATGAATGAACTTTGTCAGAGTGGACAAACTAACCCAATGCCTATATCAGACACACATTTATCATTAGAATTAGTTCTGCATCTTTTTTTGATTCATAAAACAAATTCTATCCTTCTTGAACATTGAGTGCAACATCGTCTTGGTGGGAGGTGGCCAGTGCTGCCCCAGTGTTCTTGGCCGTGTGTTGTTCAACATCTTTATCAACCTTGGGGGTACTTAGCCCCACCATGGTATTTCAGGGTGCTTCTTTTAGCCTGAAACATTCAAAATTAGCCTCCTGTACTGGAGGAAAGTAAAGGGCCAAGCCCACCATAGCTAGCTGAGCAAAGGGAGCTATAAAGGCTGTCTGACCCCTCTCCCCTCAGGAATCTACAGCCAGCACGCTGCATGCAGGTAGCTTTGTTTAACTGGGTCTTGAAAACCTCCAAGGATGCAGATTCCATAATCTATCTGGGTAACCTGTTCCAGTATATTAATACCCTCCTAGGAGAATATTTTTCCTAATATTGCAGCAAGGGAAATATAGGTTCAAGCTGAGACCGTTGCTCCTTATTCTGTTATCTTCTACCGCCGAAAACAGTCCATCCTCTTTCAAACATCCTTTCAGGTAGCTGTAGGCTGCTATTAAATCCACTCTAAGTCATCTCTTCTCCAAACTAAATAAGCTCAGTTCTCTCAGCGTCTCATCAGAAGTCATGTGCCCCAGGCTCCTCACCATTTTTCTTGCCCTCCGCTGGCCTCTCTCCAATTTGTCCATATCATCTCAGTAGTGGGGGTCCAAAACTGAACATGCTACTCCAGATGTGGCCTCACCAATGCTTGATAGAGGCAAAGAAACAACTTCCTTTTACCTGCTGGCAACACTCCTACCAATGCAGCCCAGTATGCCATTAGCTTTCTCGGCAACAAGGGCACACTGTTGGCTCATATTCAGCTTATTGTCCACTGTAACCCTCAGATACTTTTCTGCAGAGCTGCTGCCCACCCAGTCAGTACCCAGCCTGTACTGGTGTGCTCTGTCCTAAGTGTAGGGTTTTGCACTTGTCCTTGTTGAACCTCATGAGATTTCTTTTAGCCCCATCATGTAATTTCTCTAGGTCACTCTGAATCCTAGCCCTACCCTCCAGCATATCTACTATCCCCCCTTCCCACCCCAAGCTTGGTGTATTCTGCAAACTTGCTGAGGGCGCGCTCTATGCCATCTTCCAAGTTGTTGATGAAGACATTGAACAAAACTGGCCCCAGGACTGACCCCTTGAGCACTACGCTTGATACTAGCTGCCAACTAGACATTGAGCTATAGATTGGGCATTGACTGGGCTGTCTGAGCCCGATGCTTCATCCAGTTGTCTGTCCACTGTACAGTCCATTCATCCGTCCCAGACTTCCTTAGCTTGCCTGTGAGAATGTTGTGGGAGACTGTATCAAAAGTCTTGCTAAAATCAAGGTAGACCACATCCACTGGTGTCCCCACATCCACAAAGCCAGTCACCTCACCATAGAAGGCAATCAGGTTGGTCAGGCATGACTTGTCCTTGGTGAATCCCTGCTGGCTGTTCCTGATCACGTTCTTCTCCTCCAAGTGCTTAGAAATAGAGTCCTTGAGGATCTGCTCCATGATTTTTCCAGGGACTGAGGTGAGGCTGACTGGTCTGTAGTTCCCTAGATCCTCCTTTTTACCTTTCTTAAATATGGGCACTACGTTTGCCCTTTTCCAATCATCCAGGACCTCTCCTGATAGCCATGAGTTTTCAAAACCATGGCTCTGCAATCTGCTGCTTCCATGCTGCGTTTTTGATGGCCAGTGGGAAGGTTCAAGTGTGCGGTTTAGTTGCCCTGCTCCTCATTCTTCATTGGCCAGGAGCAGAGGGTAGCAGCCAGGCCATTTTCAATGCTAATTGGCCACAGGTGCAATACAGACATTGGGGCTGATCAGGAAGCACTGGTTTCTCCTTGGCTGAGGGGTGGACCTTGGGGCAGGGCAGAAGGAGAGATTTTTGTCCCCACTGGCCATGCTGCCTGGCTGGGAAGGGGATGGCTGGCTGGGGCTGCCTGTTAGAAAGGCCCTATTCATGCCCTGATCTTTCTTCTCTGTGCTTCTTTCTCTCTGCAGGTTGTGGGGTTGTGATCTCACAGATGCCTGCTGCGGTGATCTTGCCACTGCCCTCAGCACCAGCCCCAACCTGACAGAGCTGGACCTGAGTTTTGTCACTGGTCTGGGGGCTGGCAGCATGCAGCTCCTGTTGTGCGGCCTGAGACATCCCTGCTGCAAGTTGCAGACACTGCGGTAAGGAGCTCACAGTGTCCTCTAGGCACTCACTAGGGTCTTTGTGTAACCTACTGGAGGGCCAGGAGTCAGTGAGAGGCTGGTGCACAATGGCTGCTCTTTGAAGGAGCAGGGAGGATTACAGAGCTCAGTGTCTCTCCAGCCCCCACATCACTGGTTCATGGCCTGCACCCACCTGCCTGGACTGGGATGACATGTTGTTCAATTCTGGGTTCCCCTTCCCCTCCGACTGGCTTCCAGGGGATCCTGCCCATGAGTTCCCAGAGGGAGTCAAAGTCTGCTTTTCTGAAATCCAGGGTCCTTACTCCATCCTTCCCTTCCTCAGGATCCTGAACTCAATCTTTGCATGGTCACTGCTGGCCAAGTTGCCATCCACTACTACAGTGGTTCCCAACCTTTTTTATACCAGACTGGCACAGGAGCAGGACAGGGCACACGGAGCTGTCTGCCTCTCTCCCAGGACTGCCCCACCTCCCAGCACGTGACTGCCGGTGGCGGAAACTGTTCACCTGGGCAGACAGATGGGGGTCCAAGCAGGGGGCTCATGCCATGACCCATCAGCCAACCCTGATTTCTCAGGAAGTATGAGAGCACCTCCCCTGTTGCCCCCTCCTGCTTGCTTTTCCTCCAGGTATCCCACTTCCCCACTTACCTCAGGGCTTTCATCTCCATTCCCCGGTGAACCTAATTTAATGCTCTCTTTGCTAGGTTAGCGAGCCTGCCTGCAAAGAAGTTCTTCCCTCTCTTCTTCATATGGATCCCACCTCTTCCCAACAATCGTTCTTCTGCTCTCTTAACTACTCGGTGCAGTGCCAGTTGTGCCAGGAGGCAGGAATCAGAAGGGAGCTGCAGGAAGCAGGAGTAAAATTCTCTATTCAGATCCACAACAGAGGGATTGTAGCAAGGCCTGAGAGCATGGCAACAGGGTGCCTTCTCAGGCCATTACTGTCTACTGTGTCCAGGGGACCTGCTTGCCATGGGGTCTGACACCCTTTTCCCCTCTCCCCCTCTCCACTCTTGGTACTTTGTCTCAGTGGAAGGTGGTAGTGCTGTCTTTTCTGGCCTTGGCAGCTGTGACTGGTCCCTTAATGCCCTGATCACTCTCCTCTGTTTGTCGCTCCTGCAGCTTGTATCATTGAAGTAGCTCTGCTTGGCCTGGAAGCTGCCTCTTCTCCCTAATCCAGCTGCTTACAACAAGTAGCAGATGGGCTCTTTTGAGGCAGAGCCAGAACAGGCCTGAGGTCTGCAGGGAGCAGCAGAGCTGGTGCTGGGGCACAGAGGAGCAGATCTCCCCAGCTCCTGCCTGGAGCCTGCCCGGTGCTAGGGAGGGGGCTTCTCCTGCAGCCTCCTGCCCCAAGGGTGGCTCTGACTGGCTCACACAGTTCTGTGGCTGGGCAGGAACGAACCCACAGGATTTGTATGGAGCTGAATGGGCAGCACTGATGGGGCCGTCTCCTGCATGTGCTGCCTTGTGGTTAGCTAGCCGGTGGGAAGGCTCAAGGGTGAGGCTTAGGAAGGAAGTGCTTGTTCTGTTCCTCATTCCTGTTTCACGGGGAGCAGAGGGTTGCAGCCAGGTCCTTCGGAGAGTGCTGATACAGCACAGACATGGAGGCTGAGCAGGATGCACTAGTTTCTCCTTGCTGAAGGGTTGCATCTTGGGGACTTCTGTCCCATTGTCCATGCTGATTGGCCAGAGAGGGGGCTGGTGGGTGTGGCCACGTGTCAGAATGTCCCTGTTCATGCCCTGACCTTCCTCCTCTGTGCTTCTCTCCTTCAGGTTGCGGTGTTGCAGTCTCACGGATGCCTGCTGTAGGCTTCTTGCTGCTGCTCTCAGCACCAGCCCCAGCCTGATGCAGTTGGACCTGAGTGGTAATAAAGATCTAGGGGATGGCGGCGTGCAGCTGCTGTGCGAGGGGCTGACCAATCCCAGCTGCAAGTTACAGACACTGCGGTAAGGAGTGTGTTGGCTCCTTTAGGCACCCACCAGGGCCTCTGTGTAACAGGCCTGGAGTGGGAGGGAGCCAGGGACTGGCTGGTGCATGAAGCAGCAGGGAGGAGCTCAGTGCTCCTCCAGCCCTTTGCACCCTCCTGCCTTGGCTGAGATAACACCTTGTTTGGTAAAGCCAGGCCCACCCCAAGCACCTGGGGTGGAGCCCAGTGCCCCTCCCTGGTGCAGAGGAGGGGAAGGAGCAGGTTAGTTCCAGTGACAGACGGGGGGCTGGGCAATGAACCTGGATTGAAGCTGCTGTGTGAGGACCAGAAATGTCCCAGCTGCAAACTGCAAGCATCTGTGTAGTGGTGCAGCCAGGTCATTTTTATCTTGTGTTTGACATCTTTACTCTAATCCAAAACAGGGTTTTTTTTTCCCACATCAGCCTGGGTGGAGGGGAAACCTCCTTATTGATTGGAGTAGCAACCCCAGAGCTGGGGGAGGCGTAGCTGTGGATTCAGCCAGGATGGCTCGTTTGGGTGGGGAGGGGACACATGGCACAGAGGAGCACCGGAGAGTCCATAGGGTGGGGTGGGGAAGCTGCAGGCTGCCCCCTGGCCCTGCCTTCCATACCTGTGTCTGCAGCCTTTCTTCAGACAACTAGCAGATGTTTCCTGATCACAGGTTCTCATGGGGGACTTCAGTCACCCTGACACCTGCTGGGAGGGAATACAGCAGCGTGCAGGCAATCCGGGGAGTTTTTGGAGAGTGTGCAGTAACTCTGGGTACTGTACAGTCATGTAGCATTTGACTTGCACCAGGAAGTTGTTCCCAACAGTCGCGCTGCTGAATGTTTTTTTCATGACACTGACTGCACAATAGCTTGTGACTACTGCACAATAGCATTGCATCACACTTCTTGCTATGTGACACTACTGTGCAGTAGTCGTGGGCTGCTGTCCAGTCAGTGCCTCATGTAGATGTGGCCAATATTTACATGTTGCTCATTCATATAAAGATTCAGATCTGTGTTACCCCATTTTTTTTCACTGAGATTTTGCACTGAACCTGTTTGCCTGAGGACTGGAAGAGTGCCAACTCACTTGTGTCCTTGTGAAAAGTACTGATCTGGAAAGAGGGATTCTTATCCCTTTCCTTCATCATCTGGGCATGCCACTTGCCACGCTCTGTTTCTTTTACTTTGCTGACTAACCTGCTGTAACATCTGCAGAGGTTCCTTTTGGAACAGGCCTGCTTTAGCCACATACCTGCGATTTAGCACGAGTCCCTTGAAAACAGCTAAGGTTTCAACGGGCCAACAAAGTTTGTAGCTGACTACGTACAGCACAGCTGTGCCAAAAAGACAAAACGGAAGTTGTTACGGTGAGCTGCTGTTACACACTTTTCCAAAAAGCAGTTCTTCATTCTTGGCCAAGTCTAATATTAATGGCTTGAGAAGCAGATTCTTACTCTACTGCTCAGGCTATTGCTTGCGATTCAAAAGCAAGCTTATTGATTCTTGACTGTATGCCAGTTTAAGCACATATTCCTAATTCAGGGTTGTCCTAGACCAGACTCGGTGCAGTCCGTCAGTCACTGACCAGGTCTACAGCCTACAGGGATGCCCTCAGCTGTTTCTTCCAGGAAGCTTGTAGTGAGACCATGACACAACTCTCTGGACACTGTGGTGTTGAGGGAGGCCAGGCAGAGGTGTTCAGGCTCAGGGCACAACGTTATGGACATGTGTGCAGGCTCTGGCATTTCCTGTTAGGAGATACCTCATTCTCCAGGAAGGCAAATGGCAGTAGGTAGCAGCCACGTTGTAGATGACCACAGCCCCCCTGCTCCCTTCACGAATCAGTGAGATATGAGCTGTGCCAGGAGGCAGGACTTGGCAGGGAGCTGCAGGAGGCAGGGGTAAAAGTCTCCATTCAGATCCACCCCAGCGGCTTTGTAGCAGGGCCTGAGAGCAGGACAACAGGGTGCCTTCTCAGGGCTTTACTGCCCACCATGTCCAGGAGCCCTGCTTGCTCTGGGGCCTGACACCATTTCCCCTTTTCTCCCTCTCCCCTTTTGATGCTTTGTCTCCGTGGAAGGTGGATGCATTGTTCCTGTTCTGGGCTTGGCAGCTGTATCTGGCTCCTTAATGCCCAGATCACTCTTCTCCGCTTTTCTCACTCCTGCCACTTGTATCATTGCCCTGTCACAACCATGTGCTCTGGGAAGAAACACATTCATGGCGCCCCCTGTTTTGGCCTTCCCTGAATGGTTTAATTTGTGGTTTTTCTCACTGAAATGTTCTTAGACCCCCTGCTTGGTTTCAGAGGAGGGAGTGGGGATTTAAGGCCTGAATTTCTGTGTATGTTAAAGGTAGAAATTCCTTCACTGCAGGCTACGACTCCCTCTGGGGAAAGGGCTCGTAGCTTGGAAAGAAGGGACGCCGTGCTGTTCCCTGTGGCTGTGAAGGTTGCGTGTGCCCTGCACCTTGTCTCATGTTAGCAGGCAGGACCGAATGCAGTGTCAGGAGGCAGCAGCCAGGCTCCCAGGTGGTCCGTGAGGACCCAGCAGTAACAGTCTCCAGGAACAGCAGCTGCCGGACTCTGGCGCAGGTCCTGCCAACAGGCTCAGGCAGCCAAGGTCCTTTCAGGGTCCCTTCTCTCCCTCAACACCGGGGCCACCCATAGCCCTGGGACCGTCCCCCTCTCTCTCTTCACCTTTGACCCCTGGTCCCAGTGGAAAGGCAGGTCTGCTCCTACCTCTACTGGGCCTGGCAGTCACCTCCTCTCCCCAGACCTGATGCTCAGAGCCAGTAGCAGACGGGCTGGGGTGTGCAGGGAGCAGTAGACCTGGTGCTGGGGCATGGAGGAGCAGATCGGTGCTGGGGAGGGGACTCCTCCTGCTCCAGGGGCAGCTCTCACTGGCCCGCACCGTTCTGGGGCTGGGCAGGGATGAAGCCACCTGATTCATATGGAGCTGAATGAGCAGCACTGATGAGGTGACCTCCTGCATGTACTGCCTTGTGGTTAGCCATTGGGAAGGGCTGGGAGTGGGGTTTAGGGAGGAAGCCCCTCATTCCTCTTTGACAGGGAGCAGAGGGTTAGGGCTGGACCCTTTTCAGTGCTGACTGGCCACAGGTGCAGCACGGACATTGGGGCTGAGCAGGAAGTGCTGGTTTCTCCTTGGCCAAGGGGTAGATCCTGGGGCAGGGCAGGAGGCAGGACTTATGTCCCATCGTGCATGCTGATCGGTCAGGCAGATGGATGGTGGTGAGAGCTATACGTAAGTACCCCACTCATGCCCTGATCTCTCTCCTCTCCTGCAGGTTGCACAGTTGCTGTCTCACAGATGGCTGCTGTGGGGATCTCACCGCTGCTCTCAAGACCAACCCCAGCCTGACAGAGCTGAACCTGGGTGGCAACACTGGTCTGGGGGATGGCGGCGTGCGGCTGCTGTGCGAGTGGCTGAGACATCCCAGCTGCAAGTTTCAGATACTGGGGTAAGAGCACAGGGCTTTCATTGGACCCTCTATTTGTTGGGCTTGGTTTGGGGGAGAGGCATGCCTGGTGCCCGTACTGGGCTCAGTGGAATTGTTGAGTGAAGCCAAAGCCAGGCCTACACGTACCACCTCTCCTGCGGCTCCCGGTACATGTGTGTTGGGGGCAAATGGCCTTCCCTGGTGCACATGCCCTACCAGTGGGCTGTGGCAGTGGCTCAGGTGGGCACAGCTGGAGACACAGGGCAGGGGAATGCAGCAACCTGCCACAACAGCTCTGCCACCCCGCGCTGCCCAAGTGAGATGTGTTTCCTGAATGGGAAGCAGCAGGATTCCTTCACCGCAGTGCTAGAGGCCTGCTCATCAGTATCCCTGGGGGGCAGCGCTTGTTATCCCTGGTGCCACTTTGTGAACAAGGCTCTGCTGCTGCTGCTGTTGTGGAAGTGCTGCGCGTGGAGCCAGCTCATGTGCCTTTCCAGTCTGCCTGGCCAGTGACCAGTGCTGTGTAGGTTGTGGGCCTGTTCACAGGTTTGGGGCACATGTGGGTTTGGGGAGAGTGCTGGGGACCATGTTGAGGTGAAGTGCCCTGTTCAGTTCTGTGAGAGCCTGAAGCAGGGAGTGTAGGGATGAAAAAGGTTGGCAGCCGCTGGCCTGAGGCAGAGACCTGGGCTGCCAGCCAAGAGACCTCACTGCCTCTTGCCAGGAGGCAAGTCACTTTTCCCCACTCTTCTGCTTAGTTTGCTGAAAAGGTGCTGAAGAAGGGACATGATAGCAGACTTTAACTATTTGAAGGGTTGCCATGAAGAAAAAGGAAAGTGCCTTTACTCTTGCTGCAGAGAAGGATGTGGATCAATTGCTTAAAGCTACGGCAAAGTAAATTTTGCTTGGATAGCCAGAAATACTCTTCCCTGTGAGGATAGTGAGGCAGTGGAATAGACCGCCTAGGGAAGCTGTGGACTCTCCATCACTAGATGTGTTGAGGTAGGGGGTGGACAGTTACCCATCAGGGATGATCTAGGCATAGCTATGCCTATTTTCTACCATGGGCATTTATTTCCATTGCTTCCGGGCTTTGCTGCTTGTTCCTAACCCCAGCTCCCTTTTTTCTCCTATACGTGTCAGGGTGTTTTTAAGCCTCCCCAGTGGCTTTGGGTGTTAGGTACAGCTAAGGCTGAGGACTTCAACTGGGGTGTGCTGATTCTCCCACTAGGAGCAAAGCTAGAGGTTCCTGGCTAGAGGTCATGCCCCTACACTAAAGGTCAGACTGATCGCCATGTTTGGGTTCAGGTAGGAATTTTACCCCATGGTCAGATTAGTATGGACTGCAAGGGTGTTGCCTTTCTCAGTAGCTGGAGGCATAGCCCTCTACCTGGGACCTCTTGAATATATATTTTCAACATTGAAAAAAGTGGTGTTTTTAAAAACCCACCACTTCAATGTAGGAGAATGAAACCAAAGTAACCCCCTATGACCTATACAAGCAGCCTAGGTGTCCACTGGAGGTCCCTTCCAGCCTCACTTCTCTATAACTCGGTGACTTCTCATCTGCAAAACAGGTGCAGTGATGGTTTCCTCCTGTTTCCTGCATCTTGTGATTTGTGCAGGAAAAGTGCCATATCAGCACAAGGAATTGTTAATGGATGCCTGAGCAGGGAAGCAGAGGCTGGTCTTCATTATTACATCCATTCCCAAATGCCAAGACTTTCTCCCTTAGGGCATCTGGTCACACCCTCAAGGAATGGTACCACAGCTGAGAGCTGCTGAGCTACTGCAGTGCTCTGACCATATTACTGGGAGCCCCCCAGTACCAGGAGCCTTTTGGGGGAGCTACATTAAGACCAGTCTATGACATGCAGGGGTTCCTCCACAAGCAGTGAATCATGTATTGTCCTGGAAAAACAGCATTTTAGCCCTGTGCTAGCAGAGAAGAGTGAAAGAGCTGTCAGGGCTAAGAGACTTGCCCAGTTACTTTGCACCACAAGCCAAGTTGCCAGCCTGATGTGTAAGTGTTTGTGTCTTGCTCCAGCGTTTGACTTGGGAGAAGCTCTGAAATCATTCAGACTTTAGTTTACACTGCAAAGTGATCCACACAGGCTAAGCAAACAAAGAGACAGGTATGGAGCCCACACAATTTACACTGATATGCAAATATAACCTTGGCTGCACATTAAACTTATTGCTAGAAACTTTTTTCTAATTGCAAAGGGGCTGTTCAGGAAAGTAGCACCTCTCTGCCTGAGAGTACTGGCTTGTTACACTGGGTTTACTGATGCGTTGTACCAGGAGGTCTTTTGGACACTGTGACAGGTACTGATGGGGCCTGCTACTTTAAGGTCACTCGGGGAGACGCTGAGTAAGCCCAGCAGGTGATACTGGCCCTCATTAGAGCAGCCTGCAAGTTAAGAGGCTGGAAGGTGATGCCAGTAAGAAGCCTCATGCAACTGCAGGGTGGGAATCTGGCTGAAGGAGCCTGAGCTGGGTCAGGGCCCCAGCTTAGACAGGGCTGTAAGCTGGTAATTATAACAGTGGAGCAAAGGGGAGCAATATCCTTGATAAGGATATAAGTATGAAATTATATGCATTTAAATTATATAACCATGAATTACTGTTTCTGTGAGGTACTCGCTTTGCTAGCTATATGATCCCAGCA
>NW_005843302.1:84138-94201 GCF_000455745.1 Alligator sinensis
CTGCCCAGGGCAGAGGGTCGGACTTGATCTGCTGAAGTCCCTTCTGACCCTGAAAATCTATGAAGTCTATAAGGAATACCATTGCTCCAGAGAGACACCGCAACATCTACGGATAGGGCAAGAACTCTTGGGGATGGAGGAGGTTCCAAGGGACCCTGAGAGGGTCCCCAGCCTGGCTGAGGTCAACAGGGAGGGTCAATATGAACAGGCCCCAGAAAAAACCTTGTGGGACAGGAGACTAGTGCAGCCAGAACCAGAGGCTGGGGCAGGTCCCAAGACAGCCCTAAAAGGGCGGTGGCTTGGACCCAGGGCCGAGAGGGCAGAGGGCTCTGCCCAGAGCCAGGGGCTGCCAAGCATTAGGGACTTTCAGAGGCGTGCATCCCTGGGGGACCTCGGGGCTGCTCACACCTGCCCTCAGTAAGAACTAGGACTGGCTGTCTGGAAACTGCTGGGCCAGCCTGGCCAGGGCAGCAGGCCACCAGATGAAAGAGAGTAGATTCGGAGTGCATGGAGGCTGGAGGCAGGAGGAGAACAGTGCCAAGCCAAGGGTGTACTGGGAAATGCTGAGAGTTAAGACTCTGTGCCGGGAGCAGGGGAGAGACTGGGGCTGCGCTGCCTCAAGCCCCTCCCTCACCGCCCACTCCGACACACAGATGCACGTGCCAGTGTGGAGCTGATGCCAGAGCCTGGAGCCCGGCACAGCTGTTCGGAGCCTCCTGGCTGCAGCCGGCCCTGGCTCGGGGTAGCTGCTGCCAGCCGGGAGCCTGGGCTGCTCCCAGCAGGCAGCTGGGATGCTGCAAGCCCTGCTGGGAGCAGCCTGGGCTCCAGCAGCTACCCAGAGCTGGGGTAGCTGCTGACAGCCACAGAGCCCGGGCTGGGGGGCAGGGACTTGGGGTGGAGGGCATGGGGCAGTAGGGCTGGGGGGCACAGGGCGGCAGGGCTGGGGGGTTAGGGGCTTTGGGTGGGGGGCAACAGGCACAAGCAGGCCATCCTGCAATGTACCCCATGCCCTCATTTTGTTTTTCTGCCATGCCGACACTCCAGCACCTTCGGAGGTAGGCATTGCAGTGTTTTTTTGGCACTCCAGCCAAAAAATGTTGCCTACCCCAGTCTAGATTATGCCCGCTTCTCCCCTTGGTCTGGCTGACAAAAGGAGACCACTATTTCTGCTTCAGATTGAGGGAAGCACCACAAGTTCTTGCAGTGGGTCAAGTACCCTCAAGGACTATTAGGCCTGTGTTTCGCAGAATGCACAGGTCCAAGATCAGTCCAGATGCTGAGTGGTGGTGGCGTTACCCCCAGGCTTGCAGGTGTGCTCCAGGAAGGGGGTCAGCCAGACATGAGGTGCCCCCAAGGGAGACAGTCAGAGCCTGGAAGGTGATCAGGCACAGTTAGGTGGGTGACTTGATGCAGGAGCACCCCTACTGGCCCATCACAGGGGAGGTCATGCAAGAGGCATGTTGAGCAGATGGTGCCTGTAGTGGGGGGGGCAGCCTCACTCTTGTACTCCAGGAAGCTCCATACGGGGGCAGGACCCTGCTTCAGGACACCTGTAGTACTGGGGGAAACATATGGACTTGTGTAGGGCATGAGGAGCATGAGTCCAAATTGTGAATCTGTGGCTGGGAAAGGCCTCATACCCATTTCCAGGAGGCTGCACATGAGGCCACGGCCGAATACAAAGGGTCAGTAGCAACATCCAGGCTCCCAGCTGGCCCATGAAAAACCAAGAACATCCTGATTTAAAACAGCAACAGGGGCTGTGGAATAGGCTCATATAGTCCATGCCCTCTCAGGGCCTTGATTTTTCCCAACTTCCTGTTTTGTCATTGGGCAAGGCCTGAAACTTGGACCAGACCTAAGGCAGGGCTTTCATGTTAATGTCCTTCAGGAGAGGCTGGTGGATGGGGCTGCCTGTGAAAGGATCTGCAATTACCTTATTTTGCCTTGATCACTGTGCTGTGTCCTTCTCTCTCCTGCAGGTTGTGGGGTTGTGATCTCACAGATGCCTCCTGTGGGGATCTTGCCTCTGCTCTCAGCACCAGCCTGACACTTCTGGACCTGGGTTATAACACTGGTCTGGGAGCGGGTGGTGTGCGGCTGCTGTGCGAGGGACTGAGACATCCCAGCTGCAAGTTACAGACACTGGGGTAAGGAGCACGCGGCTTCCTCTGGGCACTTGCTAAGTCTCTGTGGAAAACATTCAACATGAGGCAATATCTTCTTCCTAGTTTTCGGGGATAGTGGAATAGGTAGGCTTACTTCACACACCTGGGTCTGTGCTGCTTGGTCTCTGTTGGGTAGGGTGACCATATTATTTTTAATGAAATCTGGGATGGGGTTAAGGAAATCTGGAACGGGGGGCACTGTTTTTGGATGGGTACAAAACACCCTCCCTAGTGTCTAGTTTCTATAACTAAAAAGCTAAAATGTCCCCAAGTCCTAGAATTAAAAATGGAAATAAAAAGCATTTAAAAATCATGAAGCAACTGAATGAAAAAACAAGACTAGTATAGATGGAAGTCAGATGGGAAGATGTGGTAAGAAGTAGGGCTGTGCAAAATGGAAGTGTTTCGTTTCGATCAGCATTTTGATGTTTTGACAGAACAGTGTTTCATTTCAACTTTTTTTCCGAGTCAAAACGGCTTTTCTGTTTCGTTCCATTGAAACGTTTTGCCGTTTTGACCCTGTTTCGACGTTTCGCCCCATAGGATATAATGGGGAAGGTTGAAACAGGCTATAACTTTGTCATTTCTAGCCTGATTTGGATGAAACTTGTAAAAATGGCATCCCCTTCTGAGGGCATGATACATGCCAAGTTTCAAGGAGATAGGTGCAGGGAGTTGAGAGAAACTGCACCCCAAATTCTTGAGAGCCAAACTTGTGTCATGTGTATGTGTCAAGCCACAGTGAGGTCAAAACCACAGGGATGGTAGCCCCTGGTGAGGCCACAAAGCCTACCAAATTTCAAGGTGATAGGTGCAAGGGTTTGTGGGGAACTGCACCTCAAGCTGCTGACAGGCAAAACTCATGCTATAGATGATACTGTGTGTTAAGGCGCAGTGGCCTGAAAACCACAGGGGTGGTAGCCCCTCCTGAGGCCACAAACCCTGCCAAGTTTCAAGGAGATAAGTGCAGGGGTTCTGGGGCCCTGCACCCCTAGCTGCTGATAGGCAAACCTTGTGACATGGGTGCTTGTGCAACTGTGTCTGTCTTGGGGCACTGGAGCAGGGTGAGGGGGAGACTACTTCAGGCCTGGCTGCTAAGTTACTGTGTTACCCGTTACCAATCAAAAATGATTCACTCAGGGACCAGCTCAGTACATAGTACCTAGCTACTACATAATGAGCATGGATTAACACCTACAAAACCACAGACAGACTAAGGAGAGGAAATAATCAATACAGACAATCAACTGCCCCAACACAGACACAGTCAGTTGCACAAGCACCCATGTCACAAGTTTTGTCTGTCAGCAGCCACAGGTGCAGGACCCCAGAACCCCTGCACTAATCTCCTTGACAGCTAGCAGGCTTCATGGCCGCACCAGGGGCTACCATCCCTGCAGCTTTCACCCTGCTGCACCTTAGCACGCACAGTGTCACCCATGTCACGAGTTTTGCTTGTCTGCAGCTTGAGGTGCAGTTTCCCCCAAACCCCTGCACTTATCTCCTTGAAACTTGGCAGGCTTTTTGGCCTCAGTATGGGCTAGCATGCTTGCAGTTTTGACCTAACTGTGGCTTAACACATACACATGACACAAGTTTGGCTCTCAAGACTTTGGGGTGCAGTTTCTCTGAACCCCCTGCACCTATCTTCTTGAAACTTGGCACGCTTTATGCCCTCATAAGCGGCTACCATTTCTGTAAGTTTTATCCAAATCTGTCCAGAAATGACAAAGTCATAGGCTGTTTTGACCTTCCCCATTATAGCCTATGGACAAAACGTCAAAACAGCAAAACATTTCGACTTGCCTCGCTTCGTTTCAAGGCTGTTTTGGCCATATCTATTTCATTTCAATTTTGCTGTTTCAACCTCGAAACAGTGTCGAAATAAAACTGGGGGCGAAATTTCACATAGCCCTAGTAAGAAATTCTGTGGATCTGACAACAAATACATTATGAAATGTTTAGGGCTTCACGGTGTCACAGGAATATCGGGATGCACGGGCTTCAGGTGGTCACATCTTATCCAACCCCCAATTTAAGGCAGGATCATCCCTGTCCTAATCTTCCCATCCAAATATTTATCCAAACTACTCTTAAAACCATCCAAGGGCGGAGATTCTCCACACTGCCTATCTAGCAAGTCCCAATGCCTAAGCAATGTCATGGTTAGAAACTCTCATATCCAAGGCTGATCTCCTCTGAAGTAATGTAAGACTGTTCCTTCTTTCCCCATCCCTTGCAGACACAGAGGATCCTCTGCACCTACAATCATGTATGTCAGGGCTGTCCAAGTTATATGTTGGAACTGGACCCTTTGACTTCCCACAGGCTGTATCCAAACTGTAGCTTCTCAGTGGCTGGATGAGCCCATCTGGCAGAGGAGCAGCAGGTTATCAGCACAGCTGCCAGAGCCGCTGTGGTAGAGCAGCTCCAGAACTGAGGGGCTGATTATTGCCACTGATTTGCCTCCCCACCCCATCCTTTCCCCTGCTGCTGATCTTGAATAACCACTGAAGCAGCCACTGAAGACCCAAAATTTGGCACTTCGCAAACAATGCAGGAGTGAGTGGTGGGGGCAATCACCCCTTGGGTTCCAGAGCCATGCAACACCATGGGTCATATTTGAATCCTTCCTGTACTGCTTATGGCCCATTGATCTGCCACCTGGGAACCCCTAATGTAGGTGAAGATTGTTACCAAATCTTCCCTCAGTCTCCTCTTTCCCAGACTCTAAAGCTCCCTTTCTCCCTGACTTTCTTTGTAATTTTTTCTCAGCAACAGTTTTGCACAGGTGTTAGCCCCGTGGTGTTGTAAATGGGACTCGAGGACACACCAGAGCAGATTTTAGAGTGACTGAGGTTTTGCAACTGTAAATGTTCAAGGGAAAGATTTGGGAATGAGTGGTTCCTCAGAAGATCATGCCTGCTGGGTTGATGTGGCTGTCCCAGGGCTGTTGTGATATGGGCCCTCTGGGAGCTGAGGGATTCAATCTGTGACCAGTGTTTCTAACAGCACAATCGTGGGTGTTTTGCATGTGAGGATCCATCATATTTACCTGAATCCTAGATGACTTCAACTTTAAGACAACCCCTCAACAATTAGATTATATATATGGGAATTTAATTGATTAGTTATGGTTTTTCATGTGTAGAAACTAATTATTGGTGGGTCATATTAAATCCTCCCCCCACCCCCAAATGGCTACAGTGGGAAAAGAAGCAGCATGGGGGCATGCAGAGGGGGCCAGGTTTACCCCTTCCTCCCCCACTTGTGCATCCTCCCTACCACCCCACAGTGCCAGCACTGCCTACCCCTGCCTCCTGTCACCCCCTGTATCTGTGCCCCCTGGAACCTGCCTTCTGTGGTACTTATCTACCTGTTTCTTGTACCCCCTGCCACCTGCCCTCTTCAGCCTCTGATCCCACCTGTGTCCTCCAGTCTCTGCCCATTTCTGCAGCCTCTGCACCACTTTGCCCCTTTCTCTTGCTGGATACTTACACATTGCTGGGAAGGGGCTGAAGTTTCCATGTGCTTTTTGGCCTGGGAAGGAATAGATTGAGAAACACCTGAGAGTAATGTAGTTGGTGGGAGTTGGGGTGGCACAGGCACAGGTGGTGCAGGGAGTGGGGGTAGGCAGCTACTGTGGATATAACTGTGGCTTTGACCTGGACTTGAAGCCACTGTTGGAGCTACAGCATCCACCTCCTGCACCCCACTCTGTCCCATCCACCTTCTACTTGGATCCCAGACGGGGCTTTTTTCCCCATGATGAATAGAAAAGCCAGCCTCATCTTGGATTGGAATAAAGATGGTAATTCCATTAATCTGAAATGTCCTGGGTGCAAGGGCACCTCCCTCAGTGGGTGTTACACTGCTGAGCCCCATACTCTGACTCAGAGACCTGGTTCCTGCTTGCTTGCTTTGGGTGGGGGGCAGCATCTCATTCTCCCAACCTGGCTGTACAACAAGCACAAGGATCAGATCAATGCTGCTGCCGTGCTTGTAGCTGGGATGGATCCTGACCTCCCCATCTGCAATCCAGAGGCAGTTTCTGCCCAAGGCTGCAGGAGCACAACAGCTGCTAGAAACAGCCTGTAGGGAAACATGCTACTGCAGCCTGTGAGGAGGTGCTGTAGGACACAGCAGTGCTGGATTTAGGCTTAAACTGCAGTTTAGGGCCTCACAACATAAGGGGACTCTAAATAATAAGAAAAAAAAAAACCTGACTCAATATCAAGTTTTATAATAATCAGTTAGTAAATAAAGGAGATATGGGAAAATGACTCTCTAAATATAGCATGTTCATTCTAAAATGACAAAAATATACATCTATATGGCAAACAGGCATGCTGCAAGACATGTGTTTTAATTAGATTATAATTTTTGCTTTGTGTCTTCACCTTTGCATAGATGCATATATAAAGCTTTCATATTTATATTTTCAGCTCCTTTCTGTGAGAATAAGTATTATTTTTATTGTATGGGCCTTTTTAAACTGGACATAGTTTAGGGCCTCAGCATGTCATAAGCTGGCACTGGGACACAGCAGTGAGAGTTTAAATGATATTGCTTCCACGCAGAGATGATTAGTGAGACTGTATGGGGAAGGGCTCAGCACCAGGTAAGGGCTGCATGGTCCCACCTGCACGTGCTGTGCTCTGAACAGAGCTCACCGTGGCAGTTGGGTGGGCAGAAGGAAAAGGCTCCAGACCAAAACCCAGTCTTTGTCCTCCCCTTTCTTTTCAGTGCAAAGCAGCTGGTGGTGGTGGGAGCAGCAGGAATGGGTGGGAATGACAGAGACACTGTGGGCTTCAGCAGGGGGGGGCTCTTATTAGCAAGGGCCGCACTTTTGTTCTCTGTGTGCAGGGCCTGTCCAGGGGGGCCTGCTCTGTGCTGGGGCTCTGAGGCGCTGCTGCAGGACAAGGTCTGTCCCAGCAAAGACCCCCGTGGTGTGTGGTGTCCTGGGGTCCATGACTTCTATATGGCATTACCCGCAAAGAAGTAATGCTTTTTTTCTTTCTTTCTTCCTTTTTTTTGCTCATTTACCCCCCAAAGGTTGAGCCTGCACAAACTAGATGCAGAAATCAAGCAAGAGCTGGAGGCTGTAAAAGGAATAAAGCCTGGTCTGGTCATAGAGGAGCTGAAATGGCTTGTTTTTAATTGGTGAGAAATCTCCTTGCACTGGCTGCCCTGCCACTACCTGGAGGAGAAGGGAGAGGAGCAGGAAGCACCTGCCACTTTCCATCTGCTCAGCCATCACCGCCAGGGACTCCAGCAGCAGCAGCGCACAAGTCGGGTGAAGATGGTCAGAGCCAATCTCCTATATGTGAGGAGAGACTGATGAGTAGGAGCTGGGTTTGCTCCATGTTTGATCTGACGTTGTGGGGGGACTTGGCTTCAGAGGTGGGAGTGGAGTTTAAAGCAGCAAGGCTGAGGGGCTCAGGCCCTGGGGATGGGGAGCTGTGGGCTCCTGAGGGGCCTGGGTACCAGTTCCTTTCTGCTTCTCTGGGTGGAGAAGAGGCCCCCAAAACTGCTCTTTGGAGCCCGTGGGGAGTTTCCAGTCTGCAGTGTACTGTCCCTGGTACTTGCATATCCCCAGGGTGTTTGCAGTGTCACGTGCTTCCACATCCACAGAGCTGGTGGTTTCTGTCTCCATCCCCAGCATTTCACTTTACCTGGTGTATGCTTGTGTTGGTTTTGTTAGAATCCAATAAAGATCCTGGATCCAGAAACTGTCTTGTCCTTCGGGGGCTCTCATTCTTGCTACAGTCAGCGCTCCTTCATAACATTTCCCCATTCCTAAGACAAAGGGGAGTCTACAGCGATGTTTCCAAGGACGTTTTCTGCGGTCCCAGTTTCTGATCTATTGTGGTCATCCCTGTGCAGACAGTGGCAGTTCATACAGCTAAACGATTATTTATTCTTTCTAGGGCTCTCAAACGATTATTTATTCTTTCTAGGGTCTCAAATGGTTACAAAATTTGATCACAATTAGGCGCGCAATTAAAAATTTAGTCACGATTAATCATGATTTTAATCACACAGCTAAAAACTCAAAATTATGCACAGAAAAACTCAAAGTTATGCAAAATTATGCAGGTACTTTGTATGGTAGCGGGGTGAGCGTGGGGTGTGTGAAAGTGTCGGGGGGGGTTCCCACATACCCTGGAAGGATGTGGGGTACTGTGGGTCAGGAGTGAGGGGCAGCAGCAGGGCTGCAGGGGGTGCGGCTTGAGAGTAAGGGGCAGACAGACCTACACACAGACACTGCCCAGCAGGTAAGTGTGGAGGGAGGGAAAGGGAGTGGAGGATGAAAAGGGGCCAGAGCAGGTCGTAGAATGGAGCTGTTGGTGACTCATCCAGAGAGGCAGGTTGCAATTCCCCACCAAGGGCGCTTGTACACATGACAGGGTTTAATCCTCATGAAATTAAATAGGTTTATTAAATTTTAAAATGGTTTGTTTCAAATTGATGCATCAATGTTTGCAAGTGATGGCCTTTAAATTGAATTAAGCCCAGTGCACAATTCCCAGTAAATTCCAGCAGCGGTGCCATGTAATGAGCCACCCCACTGCTCTCTCTGGTACTCAATTACAGCAAGGGGTGCAGGCAAACCAGTAATCCCCTCATTCCCGAAACAGCCCCCATCCTGCAAGCTGTAGTTGCCCCGTGCTAAACTGTAGTGTCTTGCATTCCCCCCCCACCCCCCAGCCCTGGCATAGGTGCTCCCCTGTGCCTTGCTACCTGTGGCTACCCAAAGGGTACACTTACTGACAGCGGTGCAGTCACCCCATAATCTGCCCCTGGGTCCATCAAAGAATTAATAACTTCTTGGGCACCTCAAGAGTGCACCCTGGAGTGCTTTCATTTGCCCTTCAGAGCAAATGGCCCCCTCCTGATCACAGGACTCCCCAGGTCCAACAGGCTAGCTCAAAAAGACTTCCCAGGTCCAAAGTGAGAGGCATTGTACTAAATTAATTCATTTTTCAGTGTGCAGGGATCTCCCCACTCCCCAGCCAACTGTGCAGTTATGTATCAGACTATCCTCCCCACAAGCTGGTCCCTCTGCCAGCTGCTGGTAATTTGCTGCTGACTAACCACCATAATCTGCCTTCAGCAGGCTCCTTTGGCCAGCTGCCTCACCCCCTGGGCAGCACGGGGAGTGGGCAAAGCCAGGTTTTGATCAAGGCAAATTGCAGGTGGGGGATGGCACAGTTCATATCAATTAGCTCCTGAAATGTAAAGGCTGTGTGGGCAATTGCATCTGCTGAGCAGGGAACGCTTGCCCTCAGGAACACCTAGATTGGGGTGTGGGGGGAGGGATCTAGGGCCTGAGAGCGCTTCCCCAGGGGCTGGGGTGAGATTTTTAAAGCTCCCAGATGGCTTGGAGGGTTAATTCCTGGGACCCGGCTCTGCAGTCCTGGAGGCCCTTGCATACAGGTCCTTGGTGCTGCCAGCCTGCCCAGCACCTGTCCCAGAGCTAGCCCCAGATGGGGGCATATTCCCTTAAGAACCTTCCCAGAATTTCCCCCTACCCAGAAGGGCCATCCCAGCCCACACAGCTCCAACCCTCTCAGGGTACTCTGTCTCACATGTGAAGCAAGGCTGCTGGTTCTCAGTCCTAGCAGGCAGGTGGCCCCAGCAAGAAAAGATATTGCCTCTTGCATGATTCCTGAAATGCCACAGCTATAACATCGATCTAACATTACCATAACTTGCTTAATTATATTCTGCCTATTATTGACATACTCTTGTGTATGTGAAGTGGGTATGTGTATGGTGAGGGGTGTGTGTGTTGGCTACAAATGTCCAACTCAGGATCCTTAAAATTCTAGTTTATTAGGCGGACTAAAACACTGTAATGAGTTAAATCATAAACCTTGGGCTGGTGTCCC
>NW_005843302.1:94628-107730 GCF_000455745.1 Alligator sinensis
TTGATTAACTCAGGCCAGGGCTTCTAGCCCTTGATCAGTGATGGTTAGAGATTGCCCGGTTGTTACATTGTCTTCTATTGAATTCTTCCGTTGGTTGATTTGGAGTTTCCTTAGGTGTTAATTACTGTCTGCTACTGTGTTACGCATTCAATCACTGGTTCACTCGCTCTTTCAGGGGCCAGCCTGATACAGGGAAGGACAGTTTGATTCCTGCCCTTGTTAACATTGTTACAATGTATAACTTACTTATAAAACTAAATACATTTAGTTGAAAGATGAAAGGTGAGGAGTGTAAAATATAAGCTACAAATGCCATGGCACACAAATAGATAAAAATACCAAAATACAAGGGGAGATACAAAATGCACACATACACATTTTAAAACACAATTCCTTATCTTGAAGTGAAAGAGAGAGGAAGGAAGAAAAGGTAGTAAAAGAGAAACATATCCAAAGAGGGGAGAGCAAATGCAGGCAAGAGGAAAAGGGGGCTTTCTGCTACATGTGTGTATCTCTCTGTATGAATGTGTGTCTGTGTGCATGTCTGGACAGAGAATTTATGTGAGCAAAAGGCTCTGTCCATGTATATATGATTATAGGGTTGGGTTGGGGGGCATAAGGGGTGAGACACAGGGGTCTGCGCAGGTGGGTGAGAAGATCGATTTATGTCGGACTGAACTGCTACACCTGGTGCCTGGAAATAAACGTTATACAGAAATACTGGCATGTTGCAGGTAGCTCCTTTCTCCTCTCTGCAAATGGAAGCAAGATGTGGTGGGCGAAGGAGTGAACTACACAAGAGTTGCAGCACCGTCTGGTGGACAAAGAGGCTCATTATGTGTCTTTGAGTGCATTTCCATTTGCAGGCAAGGTTCTTTGGGTGAATCTGGTATCTTTTATTAGACCAACTTAATTTGATCTAATAAAAGATACCAGATTCATCCAAGGAACCTTGTCTGCCTATGTCCTTAGACCACCACGGCTACAACCTACACCCCTGCCACACTTCTGTTTGCAGGTGATAAATCCATGGATGCAACGGTTTAATTTGTGGTGACCCAAACTAAACTACATTGGGATGAGTTTTACTTTAAAACACCAGGAAGACTTTTAAAATGTCAGGAAAACCCACGTATGCAAACTGTAATGCCTTTGAAATTCAAGAAAGGGCAAATTTTGTCACGTGCACAAGCACATTTAGAGACTGAAGATAACAGCAGGGGAACTGGACAGACAAAGATACAAGTGTGCTCAGGCACTGTGGTGGGGTGATGATTGTGTTACAACTGTTGTGAAGGGAGACTGATCACCTGGGCATTTCTGCAAGCAGAAATAAGCTCCATGGGCCTAGAGAAGTGCTGCTATGTCTATAGTGCTGGATAGGTAACAAAAGTAGCAGCACAAGGGAACACTCACAATACAACACACCTGCATTACAACTCAGTTAATATAACAATATTCATTAGAGAAGGGGTTGGGATAAGACCCAGAATGCTCATATTTGATGGCAGGTTTGGCTTGGGCAGCAAGAGAATTGGCCTTTCTCTTGCCCTTCACCTTGGGTGGGGATCTGTAACCACTTACCTGAGAATCCAAGGTAAAACCTGACTCTTTGAATCTGTTAACTGCACTTAACACATCCATGTGTTCAAACAGTAACAGAGCTGCTCAGTGTATTTATATTATAACAAAGTTAGGAAACTTTGTGGGTGGAGAATCTCCAGCCGTATTAAGTAGCACATGTTCTGCTATTGTCCAACTGCTCCGTGGAGATAATACAAGCAAGTTGCAGTCCCAGGACTAGGTCCCAAAATTCACTGACACTGGGTCCCAGCCCTGGACCTCACACTGCACTTGATCTGCCACTGGTGGGATCCAGCAGCATGGATGACACCCTCTCATTGGCTTTGCTCCCCATGCCTCCCTTCACTGGCGGTCAGCAATAGAAAATAGGGCTCACCGGAGTTCCTCATGAAGCTCCTTATGGCTGGGAGACCATCATAAATTCTAACTTTTAATACAGCATGGGAATGCTCAATAAGCTCTAGATGAAACATGTGCTAGGCATGTTGTTGCATGTTCTTCGAGAATCAATTGTAATCAAGGATGATTGTCTTCCATGAGACAGGGCTGCACAAGCCCTGCAGTTGTCCTTGATGAGGTTCAACAAGAACAAGTGCAGGGCTTTGCACTTGTCCTTGTTGAACCTTGTGAATTTTCTTTTGGCTCAATCCTCCAATTTGTCTAGGTCACTCTGAATCCTAGCCCTCCCCTCCAGCATATCTACGACTCCCCCCAGCTTGGTGTCATCTGCAGACTTGCTGAGGATGCACTCTACGCCATCTTCCAGGTTTTTCATGAAGACATTGAACAAAACTGGCACAAGGAGGAATGCCTAAAGCACTCTACATGATAGGGCCTGCCAACTAGGCATTAGGGTTGTGTGAGATTTCCCCGGTGTTTCATTTTGAAGCTGTTTTGATGCGTTTCGAGCTCAAAACAGCAAAATCGAAATGAAACAAAAGGATTTGAAACAGCTTCAAAATGAAATGAGGGCACTCGAAACATTTTGAAAGTTTTGAAATGTTTCAAAGCCAGGCTTACTTGGCTTCAGGCATCAGTGGCAGCCACCTCTCATCTGGGATGCATATCTGGGGGCCTGCACCCCTGGGAGGAGTCCGGCACAGCCTGGCAGCCCTCCCAGGGGTGCAAGCCCCCAGATCTGTGCCCTGCATGACAGGAGGCTGTCCTGTTGCCTGGGACTGCCGCTGGGCACAAGCTGTGCCCAGCACGGAGATAATTGCTGCTGCCTCCTGTCCCAGGCAGCAGCTGCAGCCTCCCCACATCTGGCATGTAGATCCAGGGGCTCACATTCCCGGGAGGAGTCTGGCACAGCCCAGAGTCCAGCACTGCGATCTGCACCCCGGGGTGACAGGAGGCTGCACAGCCTACCAGGGGAGAGGAAATGGGGAGGGGGGGGTGTGGTGGGATGCCTGAATGAAGGTCAGCTCAAGATGGCTGCCACCCCTGCCCCTCGTCACTGATTAGCTATTGGTGGTGAGGCGTGGGACCATATGATGGACAGCCCTCACAACCAATCATCAGTGAAGGGCAGGGCCAACTAGGCCCCTTGGCCTATCAGAGGTGTGGGGGGCCATGCCACAACCAGCCCACGAAAATGGCAGCCAGCCCCATGATCTCGGCCTGAAATTGCCCAGCTGCCTCCTGAAGTTAGGTAGACCCTTAGCTATAATTCTCAGACTTGCGCCACAGCAAACAGTTTTGTTCTCATTGATAATTCCCTGAATATTGACTGGGATTTATTTTTAACTGAAACATTTCAGGTCTCTTTGCTTCAAGAAGAACTGAAAAGAAAGCGCTTGGTTCCAGCTGGAACTCGTGGCCTGGGAAATGCTGGGTTTTCCTGCATGCATGCTGGCGGTGCTTTCTCTCCTTTGATTGTCTACAAGCAAGAACCAGGCATGAGCTCCTCCTAAGACTAGCGCCACCATGAACTTCATTTGACATGATGGGTAACAAAATACACGGAGCACAGTCCAATGTGCATTTACAACTGGATTTTAACACACAAATGTAACTGGACACCTTTTATTTTTACCAGTCTTCCCTGCGGGGACCAACTCACATAGAGAACTGAAAATAATCCAATCCATTTTGGAAATGTATTTCTCCTGGAAAACAGAAACTACAAAGGACATGTAGAGCCTTACAGCCGCATGGTCAGCTGGAGGGAGCATGCATTGCTTTATAGGCCATTCCCTTGTTATTTCCCATGTGACACCCTGTCATGCGAACTCCTCAGGCTGGATTGGGCTTTGGTGTTATGAAGGTGCATCCGGGATCGATTGGGCTCAACCTTTTCACGGGTCATTGAACCAGCCCCTGAGAATCATGGGTTTCTCATTCCTCAGTGAAGTCGGAGCAACAGTTTCAATTGAATGAAAGCTTTAGAAAGAAATAAACTGCATCTCTTCACCACTAACAAGCCATGGCAAAACAGCGACTTGTAATGTTGACATGGATTGCTGAGGGCACTATTCAGTTCACATTATCGCTGTGGAAGTGGTGAGGTGGTTTTGTAGCCATGATGGTCCAGGAAACATGCAAGAGGGAAGGATGATTTAGTGCATGATATCTTTTCTGGGCCCAACTATACAATCAGAGGCAGACAGACAACTTTTTGGACACCACATCCTCAGACTTGAGGAAGGCACAGTGCCTCTGTTTTGGCACATGGAGATGGGTGTTGCCAGGCAATTCTTTTCCAGGACACTCTAGGATTGACACAGCCACTCATCCAATTTGGCATCAGGCAGTCTTCATTCATAAACCCCAGACAGGCATAGAGATTTTCTCTCCATAATACGACCTGGCAGGTGAGATGAAAGCTTCTCAGCAGTGGCCTTTGGGTGTGCCAGCCCTCGCTGTGTGCATGATGGCTCCAGGTGCCCCACAGCCCAAGTTCCAGAGGCAGGAAACAGCAGTCGCTTCTGTCTTCCCGGGTCCACAGCATGCGTGCACATCCATGCATACCTGCTTCCTCTTTTTATACTTTCACTTTTGCAGCTTCTTGGTCACAGGCACCGATTATTTATCAAGCTTTTATTTTTACCATATGTTCAAGGTGCATGAAAATTATTGCAATTGTCATCTGAGCATTTAATTTATAGCATCCTACTTCTGTCTTGGGCCTAGACTTGCTCAAAACCTCAACATGACTCAAAATCTCATGCTACACTTCCTTCCTTGGTGCCCATGTTCAGATGGCATCACATTTCCAGATAAGCCTTTTAACCTATTCACAAGGCAAGTGGGCCGCTGCAGTTTTGAGAGTGAATTAATTACCTCTGAATGAACTAATCACATTTTACAATTCAGTTTCAGTATCTTAAGTATGGTTTTCTGGCAGTCTTTGTGGCTGTCTGCTACACCAACCTAATCATTCACTTATTTGCCACCTGCTTTCTAGTGTTTTAGATTGTTTCTGTTATGTCTATCAAAGTTTGATTTGTAAAGCCGCATCCTCTTGCAGCTTGCTTTCGCACAGGGGTTACAAATAGGTTACAAAATGTTGTTTTCAGAGTTGCACCAGATAGCTCCCCTTGATAGGGATGAATCTTGGTTTGTGAGGAAGACTTCCACCAGCCATCCCAAGAAAAGTATGACAACATTTGGAAGCTGTAACTCCAACGGGCTAGAAGTTGTGATGGGTTCCTCATTTTAGCCCTTCTGTTGTCCATACCCCCATATGGCTGCTTCTACATCCCCTCATCCAGCAGTAAAGCCTTATAGCCAAGTATGCCTCCTGCAAGCGTGTCATATTGGGCCCAGGATGCTTACAGAGCATTTCTTGTGGCACTCCATTCAGTCCTGGGGCACTAACTGTGTTGCTCTTAGCTGTATCCCTCCTGTACAGTGAATATCATCTGCACCAATTTGGATTTGATTATAACCACAGCAACACCACCATCACTCTTCATATCTTGTTTTTAAGCTTTAGAGGTTTGTGAGGAGAGAACTCAAAGCTCCTCTTTGCATTCATTGTTTTTTTTACTTGAGTCATCAAACTTGTAGTGCAGCAGGCAAGCAGGCACTAAAAAATAGAGGGTAGGACCCTAGCGGTTAGGATTACCACAATAGGGTAAAAGGCCAAATTAAATATGTGAATAGCAGTAGGTGACCAGCAGAACCATGTCTCCCACTACCAATGCCATGCAGCATCCTGAACATCATGCAATGCAGAAACAATAGCATTTGTAGACTTTTGAATTATAATTGAAGTTTGCTTAGCTATTTCTTGAACTTCTTGCACTTTTTGCTCTAGGCCTGGATCCTGAATAGTGCAAAGAAGACCATCTGGTGGCATCCATACCTGCACGTCTTTTAAATCACTTTTATCAAACACCTTATATCCTCAAAAGGCTAACTGCTGGTGCACAGGGCTTTGAGTATAGTTAAAATCACATCCTACCATTTTCACAACTTGACAAATACACAGTTGAGAAACATTACATCGCCATTTTTTCTTTGATGCTTGCGATGGAATTTATGCACCTTCTCAGCTGGCGTATGCACCAATAGTGGGGTTTTCCTTCAGTATTTAGCCCAATTGTATCCAGTAAATTTTTCAGTCACTTGAATTAGGAGAGGCAGGCTTGACTTTCAATTTGATGCTGCCGCCTACACAGCATTACACCTTGGTCCATAATCAGTTTCCCAAACACAGTCCAGGAAGTTAGCATCATATGCCACCTTTCAATATGAATGGGACACCCTGGAAAGTGGCAAATACATGTCAACCAGGCTTATAAAGAAGATTACACATATTACCACACAGTAAATTCCATTTTACCAAACAATGTCTTTAATCTGAAACTCTCACATAAACTGCCACTTTTTACTCCAAGGATTAAGACATCTTTCTAGATCAAGTTGGATGGATGTAGTCTGGTCTGGGATCCACAGCCAAGTGTAATTTTCAGATGGTGTACCTCCAGTAATATTTATTACATGTACATGATATCCATATGCATTTAAACTCTTAACAGCTCAGATAAACTAAGCAACCAAACAGCAAGATGAACAACACAAAAACAGACAATCTGTCATAGTAGTAAAGCTTAGGTGGGGAAGATGCTGTTAATTCTGTTGGTGGTGACAAGGTCCCATGTTCATCAGCCTTCCTAGAAAGAAAAATAAAACAAAAAAACTCCTTCCTCCACTTTGATGTGGAAGTTATTGGTAGTTTTTAATTAAAGCTAGCTCTTTAATAAATTTTACTTATTATTATTTTTACCACAAATAGAAAATAATAGGATAGATAGCTTATAATTCATTACAATAATAATAATATTAATAATAATAACAACAAATTATACCGGCAGCCTTAATGCATGAGCATTGTTGGGAGCCAATATTTTTTTTTAAATAACTTTCACCCACTGGGCATCTGGAGTTCAACCGTGTTGGCCTAAAATGACTTACAAATATTTTACCTCCTGCTGTACTAGTTGAGCTTTTGTCCATTAACCTTAAATCTTGTATCTTGAATTATTTGCATCTTGAATGATTACAAAATTATTGAAGTGCTCAGGTAGCTTCAATAACAAATTGCATGGGCCCATGGATCAAGACATCATTGGCATAAGCTGTCACTGTGGTTTGGTATCAAGCAGGTGACTGTTTTCATATTTCAGCTTATGGTTAGCCCAGACATTTGGGTACAGGTTCTCTATTTTTTTTAAACATCCCCTGTTCAATCCTGAGATAAATCCAAAACTTGATTTGTTTTAAAGGCTGCACATGGTGCCTTTGAGAAATTACATATAAATTAATTTTTTTCTGCTTTTTTGCAGAGATAAATTTCTTTGTTTGGTAAAGGAGTTGTAGTCTTGCTTTCCACTGCGTCCTTCAAATTACTTTATTGTATTTGCCTTCCAGAACTGGAATGGGAGGATTTATGACTTATTATAGAAAAAGAAGCACCTGTATTTGCTAACATATCTTGTCCAGTTTTTTTTCTTATTGTAACAACCATTTTACCAATTCAGTTGTTGAAAGTCCATGGATGTTTTCCTTTTGTTGAATGTTTCATGGGGAATGCATTTTTAACCTGTCCCCATCTGTCCCCCTCTCCCGTGTTTAGTTTTGGGACCCCCTACTACAGAAAGGATGTGGACAAATTGGAGAGAGTCCAGCAGAGGGAAAATGGTTTGGGGGCTGGAGCACATGACTTATAAGGAGAGGCTGAGGGAACTGGGCTTATTTAGTTTGAAAAAGAGAAGATTGAGAGGGGGTTTAATAGCAGCTTTCAACTACCTGAAGGGAGTTTTCCATAGAGGATGGAGCTGGACTCTTCTCAGTGGTGGCAGGTGACAGAACAAAGAGAAATGGTTTGAAGTTGCAGCAAGGGAAGTTGAGGTTGGATATTAGAAGAACTCTCTCACTAGGAAGGTAGTAAAGCACTGGAACAGGCTACCCAGAAAGGTTGTGGGCTCTCCATCCTTGGAGATTTTTAAGACCCAGGTAGGCAAAACCTGGCTGGGATGATCTAATCGCGGAAGGTCCTGCTTGCAGCAGGGGGTTGGATTAGATGTGACCTCCTGAGGTCCCTTCCAGCCCTCATTGTCTATGAGTCTATGATTCTCTCTGGACATAACGTTAATCTATAATCAATCTGTAGCTATGGCATTAGAAATATCTGTGTTATTTCCCTAATGGGTTAGGAATAGACAGATGTTTCCTGCTTATGCTAAGACTTATTAGTTTTAAATGGTTATTTTTATATTATTTCACAAGCTTAAAGGGTTACTTAAGGCTTTAATCTTCCAGAAGTCTTTTAGGCTTGAAATCTCTTTCAGGAGCCTAGAGTTACTTTGGAAAATGAAGGGCATAGGCTACACTGCCCCTCCAACCTGCCAGCCAGCCATTATGAGCCCCAGAGAGGCAGCCCCATGCACCCTGACTCCTTGCACCCAGCCCATATGTGTGAGCTGGGCACAGCAAGACCAGGGAGTAACTTGTTACCCACTGGGTCACTAGCAGGTCATTGATTTCTTCCCACACTGGCTGCCCCATCTTAGAGGGGGTTTCCCTTGCTCGACCAGCTGCTGTTTCCCTCCCCAGCCAACCATGTTCCCAAGATGGCCCAGGGGTGGGTGGACGTACAAGCTGACTGCCTTAATAACCTGCAAAATAATTTCCTTGATCTTTTAGGGTTTTCTTGATTTCTTTCTTTGGGGGCTGATGGCCTTCATGTCACCACCCAGCCCCATTGCCTCTTCACCTCCCATGTCACCCCCCAGCCCTCAGCCCATGAACTCACTGCCTCTCTGCTCTATTCTCCCACCCATGAAATCCTCCTCTCCAACCCACCCCCATCTGCATCAGGGATAGAAGTCTGTCCTGGGGCACCAGCCCTGTGGTTAGAGACAGCTTTTAGCCTTAACATGTGACTGCTCCAAGCTTTTACTAACATTAACATGGCTCACTATTTGTCAGCATTTCATATAAGCTAAGGGCCACATGCAACAGCACACTTAGCACAGGTTTTATTTAGATCGTAGTAAGCATTCCCATACTGTATTAAAAGCTAGAACATGTTCAGAGGAATTGCATAAAAATGCTTATGATGCTCTCCCACCCTGCATAATTCATAAGAAGCTCCGGTGACTGGGTTTCTATCACTGACAGCCAGCAAAAGGTGTGGGGAGCCAAACCCACAAGTGGATGTTGTCCTTTCTGCTGGATCCCACTGGTGGCAGATAAATGCTCCCATGCAGTCCTGGGCCTAAGACTCACAGCCAGTGGATTGTGGATCATAGCTTTGGGACCACAAGTTGCTTACATTATCTCCATGGAGCAGTTGGACAAAAGCAGGGAGCAGTTGGAAAATAATTGGACAACAGCAATTAACTCTGTCTTAGGAATAGGGAAATGTTAGAAAGCAGCAAGACTGTAGCACAAATGAGACCCCCCAAAGTGCAAGGCAGTTTCTGGATGCAGGATCTTTATTGGACTCCAACAAAATGGACACAAATATGCACGAGGGAAACTGCAATGCTGGGGACAGTGACAGAAAGCACCAGCTCTGTGGCTGTGGAAGCACGTGACACTGCAAACACCCTGGGGATATGCAAGTGCCAGGGACAGCTACATAACAGACTGGGAAATCCCCACAGGCTCCAAAGAGGGGTTTGGGGGCCTCTTCACCCACAGAAGCAGAAAGGAACTGGTACCCAGACCCCTCAGGAGCCCACAGCTCCCCGTCCCCAGGGCCTGAGCCCCTCAGCCCTGCTGCTCTCTCCCCTCCCCCACCCCCAAAACCAACTGCCCCCAAAAGTCAGATCAAACATGAAGCAAGCACAGTTCCTACTCATGAGTCTCTCCCACCCACAGAAGATTGGCCCTAGCCATCTTCACTCAAATCCTACCACACTGGCTGTACATTGCTGCTGGAGTCCCTGGCAACGATGGTGCCCAGCTTGAATGGAAGATGGCCCCAGCTCCTCCCCTGCTCCTCCAGCTACTGGCAGAGCAGCTGGTGCAGGAGGATTTTCTACCAATCTGCACTGTCATCGAACACATCCACTTCCAACTGCTCTATGACCAGACCCGGCTTCATTCCTTTCACAGCCTCCAGCTCTTGCTTTGTTTCTGCATTTAGTTCATGAAGGCTCAACCTTCAGGGGAAAAGGAGACAGAAAAAAACATGAATTCTCTGTGGGTATCACCATGTAGAAGCCACGGACCCCAGGATGCTGCACACCACTGGGGTCTTTGCTGGGACAGGTCTTATCCTGCAACAGCTCCTCAGAGCCCCAGCACAGAGCAGGCCCCCCTGTGACAGGCCCTGTGTGGCAGAAAGCCACCTTTGTTTCTCCCCCAAAAACTCTGCTCTGTGACAATTTGATATGGATGGGCCCAGCAGAGAGACACATCCTAACCCTATCTCTTTAGGTAACCTGAGCTGGATACATTCCTGAGGGAGGGGGAAACCTGCTCTCTCTGCCTACGTGACTAGTATCACATACCTGAGTGAGGGGCTTCCTTCCTGGTGGGCTAAAGTCTGCCCGGCAACTAGTGATGTATTTCAAATTGGTTGGCTCACAGCCAACAGGTGCTGGCCTCCATTGGACCAGGTAAATGAGGTCACAAGGGCTATATAAGTTAAGGACTGCCAGGAGGAGGGGGCAGCAGCCCTGAGGATTCTCAGGAACAAAGAAGAGCTGTACCATCTAAAACTTGCTCTCTCTCTCAAAACTCGTGATCAAGGAACTGCCTGCCTCCAGAGGGAATCTCCAACAGCCTCTGGATGATACTGGTGAGTAAGCTACCTGAGATCCAACTAGATTTATAGTTTGCAGTAACTCAGATGCGAGATCAAAGGCTCCCCCAGCCACAGGAGTTTGCTCTATGGGATTTTTCTGATATTGCTCTACCCTGTACCCTATTCTAACCCTACCCTCTGCAACCAATAAAGTTCTCCTTTGTACCTAGTGTGGGAGACTTACTGAGGGGTACATTTAATGATGCCCAGGAGGCCCCTTGGGTCTGCGGACTAAGGGAGACTATCCTTTTTGGCCCCTGACTTGGGGAAGTGCTCCAAGTTCTTGTATTGGGTCGAGTACCCATAGGACTATTAGGCTTGTGTTTCCCCGAGGACACAGGACCCAGACAGTCCCTTCTCAGGGTGGTGGCAGCACACGTTACCCCCGGACTCTGTGGTAGGGCTTGAAAGGGGGTCTGCCAGGGCTTAGGCGCCCCTGGAGAGACACGTGGAGTCCGGAAGGTGGACGGGCGTAGTGAGGTAGGAGGCTCAACGCAGGAGCTCCCCCTACTGGCCCACCACACCCTGCACAGAGAACAAAAGTGCGGCCCTTGATAATAAGAGCCCTCACCCTGGTGCCTGTTGAAGCCCACATTGTCTCTGTCATTCCCACCCCTGCCTGCTGCTCCCACCACCACCAGCTGCTTTGCACTGAGAGGAAAGGTGAGAACAAAGACTGGGTTTTGGTCTGGAGCCTTTTCCTTCACCCCACTCCACTGCCCTGGTGAGCTCTGTTCAGAGCACAGCACATGCAGGTGGGACTATGCAGCCCTTACCCGGGTGCTGAGCCCTTCCCCATACAGGCTGCTTTGCTGTTTTCTCTGGGGTTGCTCCATGTGCAGAGGGAGTGGGAGATGCAGTCTCGCTAATCATCTCTGCATGGAAGCAATATCATCTAAACTCTCCTTGCCATGTCCTACAGCACCTCCTTGCAGGCTGCAGTAGCAAGTTTCCAGCAGCTGCTGTGTTCCTGCAGCATTGGGCAGAAAATGCCTCTGCACTGGAGCTGGGGAGGTCAGGATTCACCCCAGCTGCAAGCACAGCAGTGGCATCTAACTGATCCTTATGTCTGTTGTACAGCCAGGTTGAGGAAGGAGGCTGGGACGGCTGTTCACAAAAAACAAAACAAACCCCAGTAAGAAAGCAGGAGCCAGGGCTGTGGGTCAGAGGATGGGGCTGCTTTAAGGATGTGGGGGTGAAGAGCTTGGATGTGGGGATGAAGAGCTCACTGGCCAAGTTCATGATGACACCAAGTTATGGGGTAATGTGGTCACACCTGAAGAGAGGCTACAGATACAGGTGGACCTAGACAGGCTGGCAAGTTGGGAGGACCGGAACCTGATGAAGTTCAACGTTGAGAAATGTAAAGTGCTCCATCTCGGGACAAGCAACCCTCAACACACCTACAGGCTTGGTGGCACCAAACTGAATAGTACCATGAATGAAAGGGACCTGGAGGTAATAACAGACCACTATATGAATATGAGCCAGCAGTGCGATGCTGTAGCCAGTAGAGCAAATAATACTCTGGCATGCATCAATCGATGCATTTCCAGCAAAGCCAAGGAAGTGATTCTTCTGCTCTACTCAGCACTGGTGAGACCACAGCTGGAGTACTGTGTCCAGTTCTGGGCACCACACTTTAACAAGGATGTGGACAAGCTTGAGAGAATCCAAAGAAGAGCCAAGCGTATGATCAGAGTCTTACATGGCAAGCCATATGAGGAAAGGCTGAGGGATCTGGGACTCTTCAGCCTGAGGAAAAGAAGGCTGAGAGGGGACCTGGTAGCCACTTACCACTACACTAGGGGAGACATTAAGGACTCAGTGAGCAATTGTTTACCAGGGCACCCTTGGGGAAAAACAGGAGTAATGGTCACAAACTCCTGGAAGATCGATTCAGGCTCAACATTAAGACAAAACTTTTTCACAGTCAGGGTGTCCAGACTCTGGAATAAGCTTCCTCCAGAGGTGGTGCAATCGCCTACCCAGGAAATCTTCTAGAGGAGATTGGACAGTCACCTTGCTGGGGTCACCTGACCCCCAGTTATCTTTCCTGCTTGGTGCAGGGGGCTGGACTTGATGATCTTCCAAGGTCCCTTCCAGCCCGTTACAAACTATGAATCTATGAGAGGGTCTCAGCAATGTAACACAACCACCACAGGAGGCTTCCTTGCTCCTTGGCACCCCGAGATGTTTCAGATTAATGGAATTAACATCTATTTTATTCTACTCCGATACGAGATTGGTTTC
>NW_005843302.1:107740-118891 GCF_000455745.1 Alligator sinensis
GAAAACCCTTGTCTTGGATTCAAGTAGGAGATGGAGGGTGTCAGGGTCGAGTGCAGGAGGTGGCTGTTGCAGCTCTGGCTTTGGCTCCATGTTCAGGTCAAGGCCAAAGTTATATCCACTGCAGATGCCTGCCCTTCCCCTCCCTTCCCCTTCGCCCCTCTGTCCCCTGCTCTCAAGTGCGGCTCCTGCTCCATTCCCTCCCAGGGCACAGGACACATGGAAGCTTCAACTCCTTCCCAGCTTCACATAAATATGCAGCAGGAGGAAGGGAGCAGAGGTTGAGGGTGCTGGCATGGGCCAGAGCCTGCAGGAAGGGGCAGAGGTTGCATGGGGACAAGTGGGGGACAGAGGCTAAAGAGGGCAGGTGGCAGAGGGTACAGACAACAGGTGTAAAAGCACCATAGAGGGCAGGTGCCAGGGGGCACAAATACACAGATACAGGGTGTGGCAGGAGGGAGAGGCAGGCAGTGTTGGCACTGCAGAGTGGGAGGAAGGCTGCACAAGGGGAGAAGTGGGGAAGGAAGTGGGGAGCCTTTCCCACCAAGCCACCTGCCCAGCTCTGCATGCCCCCATGCTGGTGCTTTTCCAACTGTAGCTTGGGGGGGGGCAAATTTAACATAACCCCCGATAATTAGATTCTATGGGAAGGAGGGGCCGGGTGGGGGGGGGGCGGCTCTGGTCTGGATCAATGGTGACTCCAAGATCCTTTTCTGTCTCGACACTGGCAAAAAGGGAGTTCCCCAGCCTGTAAGTGTGCTGCTGGTTCTTCCTCCCCAGGTGCAGCACCTTGCACTTGCCAGTGTTGAACCCATCCTGTTCTCATCCGCCCACCACTGTAACCTGTCCAGATCCAATTGTAGCCTATTCCTCCCTTCTAGTGTGCTCACTTCTCCCCACATCTTAGTGTCATCTGCGAATTTGAAAAGGTACTTTTCACCCCCTTGTCCAAGTTGCTGATGAAGATGTTGAACAGTGCGGGCCCAAGGACCGAGCCCTGGGGGACCCCACTGCCCACATCCCTCCAGGTCGAATAAGACCCATCCACCACCACTCTCTGGGTGCAGCCCTCCAGGTGACCCATCTGACTGTGTAGGCATCGACACCACAATCTCCTAATTTTTTAACGAGAATGGGGTGGGAGACAGTGTCAAAGGCCCTCCTAAAGTCCAGAAAGGCGACGTCCACCGCGACACCTGCATCCAAGGATTTTGTGACCTGGTCGTAGAAGGCCACCAGGTTGGTCTGACAGGACCTGCCCTTAATGAACCCATCTTGGTTGCCCCTAAGCATAATCTCCCCTGCTGGCCCCTTACAGATGTGCTCCTGGATAATTTTCTCAAAGATCTTCCCGAGGACCAAGCTAAGACTTACAGGCCTATAATTTCCTGGGTCCTCCTTCCTCCCTTTTTTGAAAATGGGGACCACGTTGGCCCTTTTCAAGTCCTCTGGCACCATGCCAGAGCACCATGAATGCTTGTAAAGCCGAGCCAGGGGTCCCACAATGACCTCCGCTAATTCCCTCAGCACTCTGGGGTGGAGATCGTCAGGACCTGCTGATTTGAATATGTCCAGTCCCACCGGAAGTTCCCTGACTAGGTCCTCTCTGACCCTGGGCCTGGCTGTGCCTCCCCTGGGACTACCAGGGATCCGGGGCGGGGCGGGGGGGGACATGATGACCTGGTCGCTGCTCAGAAAAATGGAGGTAAAGTTTGTGACCATTAGACCTTGTCTTCCCTTGGGGTGCCCTGGTGAGCAGACATTCTCCCAGTTCCTGATGCACACCCCTGATGTACTTATAGGCTGACAGCAAGTGCCCTCTGAACTTTTTCTTCTCCAGGCTGAAGAGTCCCATTCCTCTCAGCCTCTCCTCATAAGGCCTGCTCTCTTGACCTCTAATCATACATGTGGCTCTCCTTTGGACAGCTCAAGTATTATGCCAATATTCGTGTTGAGACCTGAAGCCTGCTCTGAACCATTTGAGACAGAATTACAAATTACAGTCTAGGTCCAGATCAGAGCTCTTCCATTTCAGAAGGGTTAGCATCAGGGCAGCTGTTGCAAACATGATTAATATAGACATGAGTTAAGTCCATCAGACCAAGTACAGCTCTTTCTCTCTGCTCCACTAGCACACAGGGGCTGAAGTTTGATTTTTTCCCCAAAACACAGAGACTCCCTGTTCATGGAGAAATCCCTGGATGTCACATACCTAGGATTAATGCCACAGCAAAGGGTGGCAGAGTGCTCTGGTGGCTTGCACTATTCCTCCATCCTCTGTCTGTCACTGTAAGCACCTGACACACTGCCACAGCCCACTGTTAGGACCTCAGCCTCTACCCCAGATAATACTCTTCTTCTTTCCCTTCCACTCTGCAGGACCCAGGAGGATGCTGACCCCAACACTAGGGTGACCTTTCATCCAGATTTGCCTGGGACAATCTTGGATTTCATAGGCCATGCTGGTATCTTGGCCAGCTGGTGAGAATTGAAGCACAAGTCCCAGACTGGCACCACCCCTCCCGCACATGCCCTACCTGCCTCCTCCTGAGCAGCAGCTGGAGGAAGGTAGGTAGGTTGGACTGCATCATCCTGCATGGGGTGGGGATTGGCTGGGGTGGGGCAGGGGAGAGGGCTGGGGCTCAGGAATGTGACTCAGGGGAACTGAGATGACCACCTGCTGGCAGAAGTCTCGTGCCCTGCTGCTGCAAGTGCTGCTGAGGCCTGGGCTATGCACAGCGGCCCCAGGTGGGTGCCATCAGTGGGGGAGAGATGCTGTGTGGCTGTGCAGCATTGGATAGCGGAGCTCAGGGGGAACCACACAGTAGTTCTTTCGAGCAGGGCTCGGCCTCTGCTCGTGGAGGATGGACCTCTGTGGTGTCCCACCCCACCCCAATCCACCAGCCCTGGGGGTGGGCCTGTGTGTGTGTATGCTAATGTGTGTGTGCATGCAGGGCGGAGGATGCAGAGGCCCAGGTGTGTGTGTATGTGGGGGGGGGTACTGCCCATCCAAGGTTTTCCTACTCCCATCCACGTTTCACTAAATATAATATAGCCACACTACCCAACAAGGATCCAGAGACAGAGACATAGACGTAGGTGTCTGCAGTCAGTCTACCTATTCCAAACAGTAGGAAGAAGATATCTCCCAACATTGAACATTTTCCAGAGAGACCCTAGTGCGTGCCCGGAGGAAGCTGCATGCTCCTTACCGCAGTGTCTGCACCTTGCAGCTGGGATGTCTCAGTCCCTCGCACAGCAGCCGCACGCCACCATCTCCCAGACCCTTATTATAACTCAGGTCCAGCAGTGTCAGGCTAGGGCTGGTGCTGACGGCAGCGGTGAGATCTTGACAGCAGGCAACTGTGAGACGGCAACTCTGCAACCTGCAGGAGACAGAAGCACAGGGCAGTGTGACCAGGGCACGAATATGGCCATCACAGATGCTGTGACGAGCAACACCCCCCCCTCCCCCGCCCCGGCATCTTCTGAAGAACATCAACATGAAGAATCAGGCAAAAGTTCCTACCTAAGGTCTGGTCTAAATTTTAGGGCTTGCCCAATGACAAACCAAGGGAGACCCATAGGAAATTGGAGAAAAATCAAACCTTTGAGAGGGCATGGACTATGCTGGCACACCCTGTTCTGCAGCCCCCTATTGCTGTTTTAAATCACAAATGTTTGTGGTTCTTCACAGACCAGCTGGGATCCTGGCTGCTGTCTTCGGCCACTTGGTATTCAGCCCTGGCCTCACATGGAGCCTCCTGGGAAGGAGGATGAGGCCTCTTCCATCCACAGATGCAGAACCTGGATCCATGCTCCTCACGTCCTACTCAAGTCTGAATGTTTCCCCCAGCACTACACATGCCCTGAAGCAGGATCCTGCCCTCATATGGAGCTTCCTGGAATACAAGGGTGAGGCTACCCACTAGAGACACCATGGAGAGACATGATGGGTGTTACTAGAAAGATCCCAAGACAGTTCGAAGATATTGGTGACAGCTTATTTAGGAATCATAGAGGGCATAAAAGTGGGAGCAAACATTAAATACCATGAAGCAGAAGATAAGAAAGGACAGTCTAAATTCTCAATGCAAAGCATTTTGCTTGGAGGAAGAAAGACAACAAGGAGGAATTTTAGCTTTCTAGAAAGCAACAAGATCTAAAATTCACTACATCCATTACTACAAGCATAGATGACAATTGACACTGGTTCTACAGTAGTGGCAGAAGTCTTCAGTAAGTATTTCTTTTTTGCCATTGAAATGAAGCCGGAGACTTTATTTGGGTCACAAATGATGATAAACTAATGAATAATGCCAAGAGGAGGTTAAGCAGCATCATTCCAACTATACATGTTTTTACGTCACTAGGGTTACATACATCCAAAGTGTTTTTGCATGATGTGGCCAGAGATCGTTCTGGATCACTGAAGCTACACACACCACTCAGGCTACACACATTTGCATACATCTCATCTTGTAGATGGTCTCTGAAAAGACTATGGCAAATATTATGGAATAGTACTGTCTCCCTGATGATTGTAGGTAGCCAAGAGCTGTTGGACAAAGAGGGAGGAGGACGATCCTTTAATGGGTCCCCAGGATTTTATCTGCTCTCCTGGGCAAAGAACAAAGTTGAGGGCTCTTCCATGTGGCAGAGCCTCCTACTCATGAATCCAAATGGAAATGAACTCTGTTAAATGAGACACAAAGCAATAAGCCAGCTCAGTTGTGGCTTTAGGGCTTTTGAAGCCAGTCTTACTTTAGCTTTCCTCAGTAAGTTGCATCCCTCCATGGCCATTAGTGAGGAGAACAGAAGCCACAAAGCTTGGGGCAGCGCAGTTCTCTCACAGCTAGGTCTGCAGGCATGTGTGGTATCCCCATCATGGATTTCACTAATAATAGTATGGTCACCCTACCCAAAAAAGACCCAGAGAGACAGACTCAGGTGTCTACTGTCAGCTGACCTATTCCACTATCCCCAACATTTGGAGGAACACATCTCTCCATGTTGAAGGTTTTCCATAGAGACCCTAGTGAGTGGCCAGGGGAAGCTGCATGCTCCTTACCCCAGTGTCTGCAACTTGCAGCTGGGATGTCTCAGTCCCTGGCACAGCTGTTGCATGCTGCCATCCCCCAGACCCCTATTATAACTCAAGTCCAGCACTGTAAGGCTGGGGCTGGTGCTGAGAGCAGCAGCAAGATCCTCACAGCAGGCATCTGTCAGACGGCACCACTGCAACCTGTAGAAGAGAAAAATGCAGTGCAGAGTGATCAGGGCATGAATACAGTGATCACAGATACTGTGACAGGCAACCCCATCCCCCGGCCTCTCCTGAAGGACATTAACATGAAGGACCAGGCAGAAAGATCCAAGTTTCAGGCCTTGCTCAATGACAAACCAAGGGAGACCCATAGAAGGCTGCAGAAAATCAAGACCTGGAGAGGGGATGGACTATGTGAACCTGTTGGCATGGCCTGCTCCACAGCCGCTGTTGCTGTTTTAAATCATAAACACAGGTGACTGGTAGGAGGGGCACGGGGGGCATATACCCCACCCTGAGATTGGCCATGGCCAATCCCTGAGACTGCCAATGCCAGCTTCTGCGGGCAGTCACCACTCACCCCCCCCCCCCCCCCCCACACACACACATACTTTCCCTGATTCTCCTCTTGCTGCCAACATACTTGTAGAAACCCTTCTTGTTACCCTTCACATCCCTTGCTAGCTGCAACTCCAGTTGGCCTTCCTGATTTCATCCCTGCATGCCTGAGCAATGCTCTTATATTCTCCCAGCCACACATGCAGAACCTGGACCCATGCTCCTTATGCCCTACCCAAGTCTGAATGTTTTTCCGAGTACTACACGTGTCCTGAAACAGGGTCCTGGCCTCGTATGGAGCTTTCTGGAGTACAAGGGTGAGGCTGCACCACTACAGACACCATGTGCTGGACATGACTCTTGCATGACCTCCCCATATATATCTCTGCATGCCATTCTCCACCACTAAACATGCACTAAAACTAGCATCACTTTACAAAAAACAAAGGGAAGCAACCACTGCATGGGACAGAAAAAGGCCAGCGGATCCCTTGTGAGGGAGAGTGAGAAGCCCACACCACCCAGGAGCGGGGAGACCACAAAAGAACAATGTAGAAGCTGAGGGGTTGCTGAACTCTCAGCTTCTTCATATCACTGCAGAGATCAGACATAAGGCATCAGCTTTTCCCTTTCCCTCTCCCCTACCATACTTGTGATGGTGTTCAACTGACCTCCTGGTACAACACACCAGTTAACCCAGCATAACCAGCCAGTGTGTTCAGGCGGAGAGGTGCTACTTTTTTGCACAGGTCACCAATCCCTTATGAAGTTAGAAAAAGTTTATATCAACACATTTAATGTACAAGTACAACTATTAAAAGCCACTACTTATTTGGACATCAAAGTAAAGTATGGGGTGCCTGCCCTGTCTCTTTGCCTGCTTACCCTGTGCGGGTTTCTTTGCAGTGTAAACTAAAGTCTGAGGGGCGTACTTGGTAGCCCTGTTGGTCTGAGACAAAAAGACATACAAAAAAACTAGAACTCTTGGCTCCAAAATGATACCTTTTATTAGATCAACTGGGAAATGGCTAGAAAATTGTCCTTTTCTGTAAGCTTTCAGGATCAAATTCCCTTTGTCAGGTTCTGGGAAAAGTATAGATGGTAAAAAGTCCCCATAGGTACCAAATAAACCTCATTTTTGCACAGAGGGAGTTGGAGATGGAAGGCTGTCCCTCTGGGTCCACGAGAGTGTCTTTGTGAGCTGTGCTGAATAGCTCTTTGAGTCTGAATCATTTCAGAGCTGCTCCCAAATCAACTGCTGGAGCAAGATGCAAACACTTACACTTCAGCATGGCTGGCACCTTGGCTTGTGGTGCAAACATATAACATACAGTCACTGGGCAAGTCTCAGCCCTGACACAGCTTTCACTCTGCTCTGCTAACATAAAAAATATTATTTTTCCAGGAAAATAGAGGATTGCCTGTCTATGGAGGAAACCCTGCATGTCACAGACTGACCTTAATGCAGATGCCCTGAAAGGCTCCTGGTGTTGCATTCTCCCAGGAACATAGGCAGGCACTGCAGGGCATCAGCAGCTCCCAGCTGTGGTAACATGCCTTGAGAGTGTGACCAGCTGCCTTAAGGGAGAACAGCCTGGCATTTGGGAATGGATGTAATGATGAAGCCAAACCTCTGCCTCTAGGCTCATGCATCTCTTAATAATTCCTTGTACTGATACAGCACTTTTCCTGCTCAAATCACAAGATTCAGGAAAAAGGAGGAAACCTTCCTTGTACCCATGTTGCAGATGAGAAGTCATAAAGAAGTGGGGCTGGAAGGGACCTCCAGAGGTCACCTAGACCAACCCCCAACCAGAGGCAGGATCATCCCTATCCAAATCATTCCATACAACATAGTCTAAACTCCACATAAAACTACCCTCAACCCTGACACAACACAGACCTAACACCCTAGCTTGCCATAGGGAAAGCATGGGAACCAGAGGAAACAACTTCCTGCTTCAATAAAACATTGAAAATACATGATAAAAAGGTCCCATGTGGAGGGTGACGCCCCTGCTACAGAGGAAGGCAAACCCTCTACAGTCCATACCAATCTGACCGTGGGGTAAAATTCCCTCCTGATGCTAAATATGGTGATCAGTCTGATCTTGAGTGGAGGGGAGAGACCCTCTAGCCAGGAAACTTTGGCTTTGCTCCAAGCAAGAGAATCGGCACACCCCAGTTGAAATCCCCAGCCACAGCTATAGCCAACACCCAATGTCCCTAGGCAGGCCTAAAAAACACCCTGAAACATAGCAGAAAGAAAGAAGTTGGAGGTAGGAGCAAGCAGCAAAGCCCAGAAGCATGGGAAATGCCCATGGTAAAAAATAGGCATAGATACAATTACATCATCCCTGACCAGTGGCTGTCCATCCCTTTCCTGAACACCTCCAGTGATGGAGAGTCCACAGCTTCCCTAGGTGTCTACTCCACTGCCTCACTGTTCTCACAGTGAAGAAGCATTTCTGGATATCCAATCTAAATTCATTTTGCTGCAACTTTAGGGCATTGCTCCATGTCTTCTCTGCAGTGACAGAAAAGGTGCTTTCTCTCTTCTCCATGGCGGCCCTTCAAGGAGTTGAAGTCTGCTATCATGGTCCCTTTTGAGCACCTTTTCTGCAAGCTGAATAGAAAACTGGGGAAAAGTGACTTGCCTCCTGGCCAGAGGAAGGGTGAGATCTGGATGGCAGCCCAGGTCTGTCTCCCAGGCCAGTGCTTTCAACCCATTTCATCCCTACACACCCTGCTTCAGGCTCCCACAGAACTGAACAGGCTACTTCTCTCCACCATGGCCCCCCGTTATCTCTTCAAACCCACATGTCCCCCCTAACCTCTGAATAGACTCACAACCTACCCAGGCAGGCTACACAGACATGAGCTGGCTCTGCACACAGCACCTCCACAACAGGAGCAGCAGCAGAGCGGTGTTCATGGAGTGGCACCAGAGCTAACGAGCACTGTGACTCAGGAGTGCTGATGAGCAGGCCTGTAGCACTGCAGTGAAGCCATACATCTGAGACACTTACACAGCCTGTTTTTAAGGCCTGTGCACCAGGCTGCACTCTCCCTGCTCCCGTGCACCTGGGGAGTCCGTTTGCTCCCAACACAGATGGACGTGGAGCTGCAGGGGAGGTTTTGGGAGTGGACCTGGCTTTGGCTACACTCAACACTTGCACTGTCCCAAATCAGGATACCAGGCATGCCTCTCCCCCAAACCAAGCACATCACATCACATAGATGTTATGGTGGAAGCCAGGTCCTCCTTACCGCAGTGTCTGCAACTTGCAGCTGGGATGTCTCAGCCCCTCGCACAGCAGCTGCACGCCGCCATCCCCCAGACCAGAATTAACACCCAGGTCCAGCTCTGTCAGGCTGGGGCTGGTGCTGAGAGCAGTGGCAAGATCCTCACAGCAGGCATCTGTGAGATGCCAGCACTGCAACCTGTAGGAGAAAGAAGCACAGAGGAGAGAGATCAGAGCATGAATGGGGCAGCTGCTCTCACAGATGCCCTGCCTCCCATTTCCCTCCATGGCTAATGAGCATGTAAAATAGGACAGAAGTCCCACCTCCTGTCCTGCCCCAGGATCCACCCCTGGGCCAAGGAGAAACCAGAGCTTCCTGTCCAGCCCCAATGTCTGGCGCTGCACCTGTGGCCAATCAGCCCTGAAAAGGGCCCAGCCCCAAACCTCTGCTTCTGGCCCATAAGAAATGGGTGGGGAGCAAACACTCCCTTCCTAAGCCCCACTACTATCTAACCATAAGGCAGCACATGCAGGAGGCTGCCCCATCAGTGCTGCCCATTTAGCTCCATATGAACCAGGTGGCTTCATCCCTGCCCAGCCCCAGAACGGGCAGTTTAATCAGAGCCACCCCAGGGACAGGAGGCTGCAGGAGAAGCCCCCTCCCCAGCACTGGGCAGGCTTCACACAGGAGCTGGGGGATCTGCTCTTCACCCTAGCACCAGTTCTGCTGCTTCCTTCAGACCACAGCCCTCTCCTGGCTCTACCTCCCACAGCCTGTCTGGTCCTTTCTCTTGATGGCTAGAACATGGTGTTTAGAGGTTTGCTTTTGGGAACTGGCTTGTAGGTAAATATATATGTATTAGAATAATGGTTCAGGGCAGCAGCAAGGGTTCATTGATTTTTAAAGGCCTGGTTCTCACATAGTTTCACAGGCTTCAAGGCAGACAGGGTATCTAACCCAGGCATGCAACAAGGCCAATGGACAGACACATAGTCTGGGAAATTGTGGGCATATACCACACTGTTCCATAATATGAGATAAGGTGGCATCAGCTCACAAAGCCCAAGAGTGGGGGGCCTGGGGGTTTTAGGGGAACAGTCCAAATTAGGAGAGGGCCCGGAAAGCAGGGCTTTAACTCTCTTCACCAAGCTTCATTACACCTGAATAGTCTCTCCTTCCTCCTCACTGCCCTGCCCTCTGAGGTCCTAAGTGCAGACAACAGGAACCAGAAGTCCACTGGCTGTCCTGCTCTCTCACCTCAGTGTGAAGAAACAGTTCTCCCCTCATGGGACCAGCTCTCTCTGGCTCTGAGAAGTCCAGATCCAGACCAAAAGAAAGGTTCAGTCTATGGAATTGCCAAATTCCTCAGTCATATGGAGCTACAGCTCCATGGTGCAAAAAAGAGCAGCAGCAGTTGCTGTCTCTGCTATCATTGCAAGCAGAGCTGAAAGTGCATGATCCGTCAGAATATCTTCCTGGAAAAGGCTTATATTATTCAGTAACATTTGCAAAAGAGTCAGCTGGCATCCAAGGTTTGTGAATTTTCACCAAATGGGTGAAAAAATGAAAAAAAAAATTTAAATGATGGGACTGGCCTGTGTTGTGGAAGAAATGCATTTTCCCAAACAGCTGAAGCAGCCTGTAAGATCCTAGGGCAGCCACTTCTGCTTACTCTGCCTCACAGATACAGGCCAGCAGAAAATTATTATGGCAAACCATAGCTCAACCAGCTCACAAGCAAAGTGCACCCACTAAGAACAGTCTAGCTCCATCCTCTTTGGAACTACTCTCCCCACCCAAATGATAATATTAAGTCTCCCCTCAGTCTTCTCTTCTCCACGCCAAAGAAGCCAAATTCCCTCAGCCTCTCCTCAGAAGTCATGTGCCCCGCCCCCCCCAAACCATGCCCATTGTGGGGGTACAGCAGAGGCTGGACTCTCTCCAATTTGTCCACATCTTTTCTGTAGCAGGGGGCCCAAAACTGGACACAGGACTCCAGATGTGGACTCTCTAGTGCCAAATAGAGGAGAATAATCACTTCCCTTGATCTGCTGGCAATGATTCTACTAATGCAACCCAGGATGCCATTAGCCTGTTTGGCAACAAGGGCACATTGTTGGCTTATATTCAGCTTATTGCCCACCGTAACCCCTGGGTCCTTTTGTGCAGAGCTGCTGCTTAGCCAATCAGCCCCCAGCCTGTACTGGTGCATGGGATTGTTTTGTCCTAAGTGCAAGACTTTGCACATGTCCTTTCTGAACTGCAAGTCCATCTTAAATTTGTTCCCCTCACTCATGTGAGGG
>NW_005843302.1:118905-119436 GCF_000455745.1 Alligator sinensis
GTCAATGGGCCGGACCCCAACCCCTGGCTCCTCTGGCCCCTGTCTCCCCACCACCATGGTCTCCCCCCCCTCCATGTGCCCCCTCCTGTCTGCCACTCTGTGACTGTGCCTACCTCAGTCCCTGCTCCACAACACCCTGCTTCCTCCTGCAGCCTGCCCCTAAACCCCTTCAGCCTGACCCTGACCCCCTGCCCACCCCCTACCCCTTACCTTCTGCTGCAGCTCTGTTCATCTGGGGCTGTCAGAAGCAGCATGGCCCCAGCCTGATCCCACCTCAGCCTGGCCAGGGAGAAGTGGGGACAGGGCTGGAGGGACGTGAGCCAGAGCAGAAGGTAATGGGGGAAGGGCAGACATAGGCATGGGAGGCAGGGCCAGGGGGCCCTCCCCACCCCATGGTCTCTCCCATGCTCCCTTAAGCCATGTGCTGCCTCCCCACCCAAATGACAAGTTCTGGCCTAAGCCAGAGCTCAGCTGCCCCCTGCCCTGGGCTGCTACTCCAATTAACAAGGAGTCCCCGTCCCCGCCCCCACC
>NW_005843302.1:119467-120183 GCF_000455745.1 Alligator sinensis
CCCCCAATGCTGGGGAAAACACTGTCCTGGATTGGAGCAAATATGTTAAACACAAGATAAAGTGTCCCAGCTGCACCGCTATGCAGATGTCTCCAGTTTGCATTTGGGGCATTTCAGGACTACATGCAGCAGCTTAAGTCCCGGTTCATCCCCCAGTAACATGCCTGTCCCTGGAACACCTGTGCTCTGGATGCCCTGCTCTGCCCTGCCCTCCTCTGCATGAGGGAGGGGCATTGGGCTCCATCACAGGTGCCTGGGGTGGCCCTGGCTTTACTGAACAATGAGTCATCCCAGTGCAGGCAGGTGGGTGCAGGTCGTGAGCTAGTGACGCAGGGACTGGAAGGGCCCTGGGCTCTGGCCTCCTCCCTGCTGCTTCACAGAGCAGGTGTCTTGTATCTGCCCCTTGCAGACTCCTGCCCCTCCAGCACATTACATAGAGGAGTGCCCAGAGAAAATTGCATGCTCCTTACCGCAGTGTCTGCAACTTGCAACTGGGACGTCTCAGTCCCTCGCACAGCAGCCGCACACCAACATCCCCCAGACCAGTGTTACCACTCAGGTCCAGCAGTGTCAGGCTGGGGCTGGTGCTGAGAGCAGCAGCAAGATCCCCACAGCAGATGGTTGTGAGACGGCACCACCGCAACCTGTGGAGAGAGAAGTGCAGAGGAGAGAGATTACGGCATCAACTGGGCCATTCTGACAGGCAGCCCTGCTCA
>NW_005843302.1:120193-123285 GCF_000455745.1 Alligator sinensis
GGAACAGTGGGACAGAAGTCTCACCTTGCCCTGCTCCAAGATGGCTCTTCTCTAATCTGGGGCAAGGTGTAGGGCACATGTTGCTTTCACCACCAAAGGGAACAGAATAAATTATCTCCTTTCAAGTAAAAGGCCTTTTCCCTAGAGGGAGGCTCAGTAAGTTCCTTTGGAAGGAATTTCTACCTTCAACATACAAGCAACATCAATTCCTAAATCCCAACCCTGTTTTCTCATATCAAGAGAGGAGCTCATGAGGCAGTGCAGAGGGAAAAGCTCTGATACCACAGTTTTTACATATGCAGCAAATCCAGAACAGAGGCCGTGGAGGTGAGTACACTTCTTAGAACTGACTCTGTCCTTGGTCCCCAGGTGGATTACAGAAGAAGGACAAAGCTCAGTTTCTCCCAGTGGAGAACAAGAGCATCACAAGACCAGCTCTCAGCTGTCCACTCTTTCTGCAGCTGTCCCTGGCTGATCCAGGAGCAGGGCACAGTGAAGCCCCAGAGACATGCCTGCCCCACTCCAGCTGCAGGCTGTGCCCGTGCATGGTGCCAGGGTCAGGAGGTGACAGTGTCAGTGGTGCACAGCTTCATCCTGCCACTGCTGACTCCCTGCCCTACCACCCCCACCCCTGTCCCCAATTGCCTTGAGTGGGGGCTGGAAGGAGGAACCTGTGCACCACTGCTGCTATCCCTGTCCAAGCCTGTCACCCTGCACTACCACTCCCCACAGCCCCTGCCTGGACGGGGCAGCACTGACTGAGGGGGCAGGACTGACTGCAGGTGCCCTGCCCCGTACCACCCCCAAGTCAGTCAGGGACAGGGGCAGTGGTATCTGCAGGATACAGAAACCCCCATCCTTGCAGATGCTCCCTGCCTGGTTATCCAATGTCTCCCAGTGACCTGTGGGCCCCAGCCATGTCTCTCGCCCATTCCCATATGGTGTGAGGGATGATATGCCACAGCCTGGATCCACCCAAGGTAGATGCAATTCTATTAACCTTGCTGCCCTCAGGATAGACACTGGGCAACACCTGCATATCTGCAAGCAGTGATCCAGAAGCGGCAATAGAGTCACTTCAACACTGCTGGCAGGACACTCACCGTTGGTCACAATCTGCACTTTGGTTGCCCACTACATGAACTGGATTTTTGTCTGGACTGTCCCCTCCTAGTACAGCAGCACTTGGGCAGGATGAGAAATCCAAGAGGCACACTTCCCCATCCTCCACCTCTTCCACACCCTCCCGAGAAAGGAAAACTAGAGGTTCGAAAGCAAGAGGGAGAAACGCTACCAGAAGTAAAAGCAAAATGCTGACTCCTCAGTCTCTCCATTTCTGAACAAGGAGCATGTGTTCAACATCACCCCAAGCATGCATCAACCAGGACGTGAAGGAGAGACCTCTTCCCTCACACCTTGGACAGTTGGACCCCCTGAACACAAGACACTCCTAAGGGCTTCACAGAACTCATTTTGGGCATAAAGCCAAGGATGGGCTATGTCTGCCCTTCCCCCCATTACCTTCCGCTCTGGCTCACGTCCCTCCAGCCCTAGCCTTGCTGGAACCTGCCCCCACTTCTCCCTAGCCAGGCTGAGGTGGGGCCAGTCTAGGGCCATGCTGTTTCTGACAGCCCCAGATGAGCAGAGCTGCAGCAGAAGGTAAGAGGTAGGGGGTGGGCAGAGCCAGGGGCAGACTGTCCCCCTGCAACTTGGGCTTGCAAAGTGTCCCCCTGCAACCTGGGCTTGCAGAAGGAACAATGACCAGGTGGGATTTACCTAATTCAGCCACATACCCCAGTGGATAAATTCTGTTTCTAACTCTGCAAATGCCATAGGTGGAGGCAAAATCTGCAGCTCAGATAAAAGATCCAGTTGTCCCCTCTGGGGATGCATTTTCCAAAGCACAAACATAAGACGGAGCAGAGGAAAGTCCAGCACAAGCAGAACAGCGGGGAGAACTCAGAAAACCTCTCTTTAATACCTGGAGCACCTGGAGTGCTGTTTTACATCACGCTGCAGAAAACAGGAAAACCCACAGGGGATGTCTACACTGTGGCAGAGCTCTGCTGCAGCTGGGCCATTACTGAATATGATCTGTCCACCTGCCCCTGCTGACACACCCCAAGCTGGGAACCGTGCCCCTCAAGCTGCTCCAGAGTCATTCCCAAGTACACTGCAAACAGGGATGGAATAGCCCTGTTGCCACCTCACTAGCAAGTTTCAGGGTCTGGGATATGTTGCAGGAGGAGGTGGTGAGGTGCGATAGGGAAGAGCTCTGCTGTGGCTTTGGTGTAGACTGCCACCAAATTCCAAAATGCTGAGAAATACTCCAAGACTTTGGTTGCTTTGCAACACTTTGAAGGTGCAATGCATGAGGAGACCAAGCTAACAAGCCAGACTGCTCCAGCAGTGCTGTGCTGCTTCCTGCAGAGCTCACCAAGCACTTAAACATAAGACAGAAATATAGTTTCTAAAAATAAATCTGAATTATGAGCACAGCTGTATCTAACAAAGGCACGGGACTAATCCATCAGGCATGAAACGGTACTCCATCTACTGTAAGAATTAGAGGCGTAAACACCATCTTCCCAAGGCAAGAGCAGATTCCCTTGTGTTGCAGGGAGCAATCCCTGGATGTCACAGAACAGGCCATAATGCAGCTGCCCAAAATAGCGTCTGGAGAAAGCGCTCCCAGGAATGGATGTGGGAGCATGAGAACAGCACTGCAGTGCCTCAGCAATCCCCAGCTCCTTCTACCCAACATGCTCATATCTTACTTGTTTTCTGAATATGGAGTCATATTCTGGCAGGTTGCTTTCCTCTCCCTCCCTGTGTCTTTCATTGTAAACCACCTGCCACATTGCCAGGGCCCAGTTAGAGATCTGCATCAGACTGCACTGTCCCTGCTTCCCCTCAACTCCCCCAGGTCACTGAGGTGCGCTGGGCCTCTGGACAATCCAAGGTGCAGGGGCATGTGTCTGGGGTGGGCCTGGCTTTACTGCCATTTTTGAGCGAGCCTGTACAGGGACCCAGCAGAACTAGGATTTCCAGGCAAAGCAGGTGACATTAGGGAACCCCTGACAGACTCTTTC
>NW_005843302.1:123316-133209 GCF_000455745.1 Alligator sinensis
TTAATGATATATTTGCTCTGCACCAGGGTGTTGCGAGCTGTAGCTGAATCCAATGTGCAATGGACCCAGGGAAAACTACAGTGAAACTGCACCACACTAGTGATGCCCAGATGCTGGAAGGGGAAGGGATAGGAAAAGGCAAGTGCTAGGACTTGGGGGATACCTCCTCTGCTGCCGGAGCTGGAGGCTGGAGCCAAGCTGGAGGCTAGAGCCTGCTGCTGATTCCCTGAGCTGCTCTGGGCTGAATCCGGGCTCCTCAGGGCTGCATCCTGCTCCAGTCAATCTCACCCTGGGCAGTTCTTAGATCCAAACAAATAGGCCTTAGCCTCTGGCTTCCGCCTCACCCTGGCTTCCTATCACTCGTGCAAGCTGTGTGCCCCTTACCGCAGCGTCTGTAACTTGCAGCTGGGATATTTCAGTCCCTTGCACAGCAGCTGCACGCCACAAACTCCCAAACCACCATTGCCACTCAGGTCCAGCTGCATCAGGTTGGGGCTGGTGCTGAGAACAGCGGCGAGATCGCCACAGCAGGCATCTGTGAGCTTGCAATCCCTCAGCCTGCAGGAGAGAAAAACACAGAGGAGAGAGGTCAGGGAATGAACCGGGCGGTACAGATGCTCTGACGGGTGGCCCTGCCCACCAGCACCCTCAATGCAAACCAGCATGGACAATGGGACAGAAGTCCCACCTCCTGCCCTGCCCCAGGATCCACCCCTTGGCCAAGGAGAAACCAGCGCTTCCTGCTCAGCCCCAATGTCTGCGCTGCACCTGTGGCCAATCAGCACTGAAGCTGTGTGGCCCTCTGCCTCCTCCCACGCAGGGCAGACTTGCTGAGCCTGTTAGCAAGGGACTGTTAGATTCTGCTGAGGACTCAGCATCCAGACCAGACATCCAAAAACAAGTGTCCCTATTTCCTGACTTATCCTCCTGGCCAAAATCAAATACTAGGGCTGCCCGAGGCTTCGAACAGAGCTTTGGATCTGGAGAAGCTTCGGACACTTCAGTGTCTGAAGCAGCATGTCTGGATTGAAGCGCTGACTTTGTTAGTCTTTCTGAAGCCACTTCAGAGATCTGACCATAGGGTATAATGGGGAATCAATGAAATATCTATACTTTAGTTGTTTTTTGTCTGATTTGGATGAAATTTGCAGGAACTGTATTCCCTGCTGAGAGCATGAAGTCTGCCAAGTTTCAAGAAATTGGTGCAGGGGTTCATGAGGAAATCCACCCCAAATTCTTGAAAGCAAAACTCATGTCATGTGTATGTGTTACATCACAGGGGAGTGAAAACTGCAGGGGTGGTGGCCCTGGTGAGGCCACAAAGCCTGCCAAGTTTCAAGAAGATAGGTGCAGGGGTTTGGGGGGAACCGCACCTCAAGCTGTGGACAAGCAAAACTTGTGACATGGGTGACCCTGTGTGTGTTAAGGCACAGCGGGGTGACAGCTGCAGGGATGGTGGCCCCTGCTGCTGCTAAGCTACTGTGTTACCAGTTACCAAGCAATCACGATTCACTCAGGGACCAGCTCAATACACAGGACATAGCTAATGTAACCAGTTAATTACCATCAATTAACACCCACAAAAACAGAGACTAAGGAGAGGAAATAATCAATACAGACAATCAACTGCCCCAAGACAGAGACAGTCAGCTGCACAAGCACCCATGTCACGAGTTTTGTCTGTTGGCAGCTAGGGGTGCAGGGACCCAGAACCCCTGCACCCATCTCCTCGACAGCTGGCAGCCATCATGGCCTCAACAGCGGCCACCATCCCTGCAGCTGTCACCCCGCTGCGCCTTAACACACACAGGTTCACCCATGGCATGAGTTTTGCTTGTCTGCAGCTTGAGGTGCAGTTCCCCCCAAACCCCTGCACTGATCTTCTTGAAACTTGGCAGACTTTTTGGCCTCTCCAGGAGCTACCGCCCTTGCAGCTTTGACCTCCCTGTGTTGTAACACATACACGTGCCGTGAGTTTTGCTTTCAAGAATTTGGGGTATAGTTTCCTCCAAACCTCTGCACCAATCTCCTTGAAACTTGGCAGATGTCATGGCAGATGTCATTCTTTCTACAGTCTACCACCCCTGAAAGTTTCATCCAGATCAGACAGAAAACAACAAAGTCATAGATATTTCATTGATTCCCCATTATACCCTATGGCCGGATCTCCGAGGCGGCTCCGAAGCTTCAGAGCCACTTTGACCGGATCAAAGCAGAAACCTGGTCCGGAGCTCTGGATTGGATCCCTGGAATCTGAAGGAGTCAGATGCGAAGCCGGATTGGATCACTGCCGACTCACACAGGCCTATCAAATACCTCTAAGGCTGTTTTTCAGCTCTTGCCTATCAGGAATTCAAGAGCAACCACAGTGAATCATGCCTGTACACATGCAGGGAGATTGCTCCAATGCACTGTAATTACAGCACATCAGAGCAGACTTGATTAACCAAGTCTTCTGGAGTGTGATAGTTACTGAGCTCAATTAATCAAGACTCCTGGAGCATGGTAATTACCAGGAGCCTAGTTTTCACTGATAAAAATCACAACTTCTCTGATAAAACACCCCAAATCCACGATTAAAATTAAATGCCACTATAAATATGTATCAATTGAACACAGTTTTATTGATATATTTGTAAATTTACAGCAATTTGAAAGCCGACCAGTGCCTCAGTCACGACAATAAAATAAATTTTAAATGTCTATACAATTTGGTATTTGATTTTGGGGTTTTTATCAAAGAAAATCAGAGCTTCCTCCCCTCCTTAGTTCATGAGGTCCAGGCTCTTCAGTCCCAAGCCACGGCCCCCAAGCCCTGCTGAAAAATCCATGTTTTTCTTGGGTAAAAGAGAAAATCCATGAGGTTTTTTTTTTTCCATTTTTCCATGGGAAATGGAAAATCTGGATCCCTGGAAATTACCACACTCCAGGAGATTCCACTGCCATGTGTATTAGTGTTTCTGTGCTGAAAAATGGTGGCTAGGATGCTTTAACTAAAGCTCATTTGACGAGATTTAGTTAAAGTGACCCTGCCACCATTTTTCAGCATGGGGATGCTGATACACATGATGCTCCGGGCACTTTAAGTAGAGCGGCTTTTGGAGTCACTCTAATTAAACACCCCGCACCCCCACTCCAGTCCCCGAGCACATCTATAAATGCCCAATGAATCTAACGCAGCCTCACTTATATCCTTCATGGATGTGAGTATGCCTGCAGGCACAGGTGGGATGGAGCCAGGTCAGGCCAACAGGAGGCCTCTTGGCTTAGTAAGCATGAGCCACCCACATCCACAACCCCTGCCACATCCTTCTCATGCCTTCCAGATGGACAGGGAAGCCCTGGTTCCCCTCCTGCCTTCTGGAGCTCTTTTGCAGCAGGTGTTGGGGGGGTGGGGGGGAGGACTGCTTGAAATGGGAACTGTGCTCTCCAGAAAGTACTGTCTGCCATTGTGTGCATTTTCCATTACAGGTCTGAGATTTTCTGACTAGCTGCAATGAGGAGCTGGACTCAGCAGGCGCTGGAGCAGGTCCTCTGAGCTGTCAAATCTACCGTGCACTTGGGGAAGGGGCTCTGTGGAACTGCCAATGCTGGGCAATTCAAAGGGCCCTGCTGTTGGTCACATCTGGCTGCCCTGGCTCTGTGCAAGGCTGAACACCAGTGAAGATATGACCCTTGTGCACTGCTGCTAGCACACGTGGGTGTAGCTGTGCGTTGTCACACCTGTGTCCAGCAGTTGTAGTATTGCTGGCAAGGCCAATGCTCTTTAGCACAGGCCATCTCAGAGAAGCTCATCTATCCTGGGTCCTGCCAAACAGCTCTTCTCCCCAATCCAACAACAGGAGTGTAGGTGCAAATCTCTGGAGAGTGGAGCAAACCATACCCCAGAGCAATCATCCAGCTGTAGAAGTCCTTGTCAGAAGGGACCAAACTGAGCCCTGGCCTGGTCCTGTCAAATCCAAACACCAAATCACCCTTCTGCTAAAGGCTTTCCCAGTAACAACAGCCGGAGCAGCAAGAAGGATGGAGAGCTAAGAGAGGAACGAGAAGAAAGCAAGGAAAAAGGGAAAGGGTGAATGGCACAGAAAGCAAGGAGGAAAATAGCCTCCTCCTCACTTATTGCCTCACCACCGAGCGAGATCTGAATATCTACATTTTCTTGCCAGCCTTCTGTAGGCATGCTGCATCCTCCAAGTATCCCACTGGCCACATTGCTCTCCTTTCTCACCCAAGCTTATCTGAGTTAATTGACTTAAACATCATGGAAAAGCCAAGCTTACATAAACTGCCCACACACACATTTCAGCAAATCCTCAGCTAATGTAAACTGTTACAGGGCCACTGAAATGAGGGAGCTAGGAAACAGCTTAGTCTAGGTGAGAATCTGCCCCATTGACTGCACATGCAAACACAGTCCTAAGAGATGAGACCATTCTCTCTCTACACTTGTTACACCAGCCCCGGGACAGGTCGATTCCTGCTCTGCTGCAGGATTCCTGCAGTACCATCAGGGAGTGTGGGGCTTATAAAAGGAGAGGAGTTTCTTACCATAGCCTTTTCACTTTACAGCGTGGGTCTTTCAGTGCTTGACACAGCAGGCAAATAGACAAGTGAGGCTCCTGTTCCCTACAAAGAGAGAAGAGAATTGTTTGGATTCTCTATCGACAGACTTCAGTTCATTTCTTCAGCTTTCCAAACCCATCTTGGATAGTACGATCATACCTTACATGTAACTAGTCTACAGCTTCAGTCTACTGTACATCATCGAAAGCAGAATTAATCTAGTACCAAAAGATGCACTTATCATTAAGTGGAGCAGGGTCTACTAAGTGCGATCTACCTGTTCAAGGTTTGAATGTGAACACGTGGTAGCATTCAAATGCAGTTCTCAGCACTCATGCAAACATCTCCAATGCTTTTTTCTTTCTGTGTTGACCAACTGTTTTATCGTTTCTGTTTTATCATTTATCGTTTTATCATACAGTAGAAATCAGCACTTTTACTGAACCATGATTGCTGATTTAAATGTAGCCACAAAATGCAAAGGTTTGGGTTTTAGCTGTCATAGTTAGATTTGGAAGCAATCTGTGTGACTGTTACACTTTCGAGTGAGACTGTGCACGCCTGCAGGGACAGAAGAAGGCTTAGCAGAAATCTGACAACTCAATTAGTCCTTTGAAATGCACTTCTGAGTGTATCAATCACTTTAGCGTTCTGGTCTAACTGAGAAGGATCCAGTTTTTCTTTGAAGGAGATAAAAAGGATGGAAATAGTTATTTTGTGTATGTAATTGTTGCTGTTCCTGTCAGGTGGTTTGAAGTGCCCTAAGTCAGCTCAAAGTTGGTTGCAGATCAAGCAGGAAAGCCTGAAAGGCTTGAGGTAGAGGCTTTCAGGAGGTAGAGGCTCTTGATCTAGGGAGAAACTCAACAGGAAACCAAGGAGCAGAGTGTTGCCCTGCGGTGGAAGCTGGATGGGAATCAGATGTGAAGCTAGCTCCTCCATGGTAGTGGACCATGAGAACAAGGAAGACCCATGGAGGCAGCACTGTGTCTTTGTGTTCCTTAAGAGAACCTACAAATGTAAGAAGAGTCAATCCAGGAGTCAATGCTTCATCCCAGACTGAATGAAAGTTTCTTCAGGCCAGTTAGGGATGTCCCTTGAGTGCTGCTGGAGAACACTAGAGAGAAAACCTCAGTCTTACTGCCTAGGATGAAGAGTGAGATAAAATAAGCATCCCTAAGGGAAGGAGGAAGTGGAGCACGTGGCAGTAGCCCTGGGGACTTCACCAGATTTATTTGGGACTCCCTGGTCATTGTCCCCTCGGAAGGAGCAAGGTTGCAAGAGCGAAGTGTAAGAAGCAGAGCCCTGAGGCAGAGGGAGCAGCTCCAGGCAGGGAAGACTGAGGCCTGCAGTGCCATGTCCAGCCATGCGGGCTGGGCTGAGTGATGAACCGTGCTTTGTCACACAGTGGGGAACATAGCTATCAGGGTAAGCAGGAAAGAAGGACAGCCGGGTATTTGGGCAAGGGAAGTGGATAGAAGTGATGCATAGAAGGACTCCTGTGAGGTTCTCCTTCATTTGCAGGAGGCAATGAGGTAGCTAAAGCAGATCCAGACCATCTTCCTGCAGCTCCTGGACTGCCCACACATCCAGGGGAAGACATGGCTGGAGATGAAGGGGCTGATTCTTCAAAGTAGAGGAGCAGCCACAAAGTCTGGTAGGGATCCTGTGCAAGGAAATGGTCTGGCACCATGTGTATCAAGTAGGAAAAGATATCTGGGGTAAGGAAACCAGAGACTCAGCCATGGGTGACTAGGACTCTGCAGGGACAGGACACTATGAAAGGTCTTGCCCTTATTGCACTGAAACTAGAAAGCTTCTGTGTCAGTGGAGGGCAGGAGCAGCTGCAAGGGTTTGAGCCATCAACAAAGCATTAATGTGAGGTGTATGTTCCTGGCAAAGGGCAGACAGAAGCAGGGGCCAGACCCTATTTTATCTATTAAGCACTTAGGTGCTTATCTCCTCTGAAAAATTGTTTAGATAGATTTTGTATGAGTCCCGCTGTTACTCATGGCTTGTTCATGATTCCATCTGAAAGCCAAAAAGTCAGCGTGTGGGAAAAGTAGATGTGTTCATGAATTTTCAGGGACATAGAGTGGACTAGGATCAGAGTTGAGGGTCCAAGTCCACTTAGATGCTTAAAAGGTAAAAGAGGACCTAGTCCTAAGTGTCTATCCTCTGTTCCCTATGAAATGCAATGATGCTTCAATGGGCCACCCCCCAGAAATGAAGCTAGCAAGACTTGCACTTGAAGGAAGCACAGGGCAGAAGCTGGCAGTCCCATACTCAAAAGGCTCTTTCCCCATTTCCACACAGCTGCTCCTGGAAGCCTCTGGGGATCTGTGGCTGAGAGTTATTCTAGGATCCCTCCACACCAGCCCCTGCACTGTGGAGTGGTGGAGCAGCACCTCAGCTGGGAGGGGGCTTTATATTTACATGCTGTTGAAGGGGTCCACAATGCAAGTGCTACAAATAAAGGCAGAATTTACATGTCTGTCCATACCCTCAGTATCATAGAGCTCGTTCCTGGGATGGCAGCCCACTCCCCTGGCAATAGTCATCAATTCAAATATTTGGCACTTACATTCAAGGGCTTGTGCTGAAACATTTCCGATTCTTTGTCACCAGAGCAAGAGTAGCTGCACTAATAACTGTGATAAGAATTACCTTACCTCTAAAATATAATCCCAATTTGCTGGAGAACAATGAGAATATAACAGCTACTTCCAGAGAGATTCACATGCTGCCCATCCCACAGCAAACAAACTACTTTGGCAAAAGCTAAGGTGGAGCAGTTTGGCCAGTTGTGCCTGTCATAGGAACAGCTGTTTCATCCCCAGCTGGTGGAAGAGGCAAGCCCACCAGAAAACCATGTTATAGAGCCCAGGGCGGGAATCAGAGGATGTTTCATTGCCTAACAGAAAGCTGACATAGGCAAGGACCATCATCCTCAGAAAAATGTGGGGGTAGAAAATTCCCAGCAACAGTGTTTTGATCATTTTCCTTTTGAACGGAGAGTAAGAACAGTCTACTAATCCTAATCCTCCTCTATGCATGGAATTCATATGAGGAAATATTATTTTAAACATTAATGGCATTTTTACACACGCATGCACCACAGCACTGGGTGCTTTAAAAAGCTCCCAGTGCTGCAGTGCATGCATTTATATAAACAGCAAAATGCACATCAGCTCACAAAAATTGCCCGTGGTCTGCTTTTGAACTAAAACACATTGAAGTTGTTTTAGTTCAAAAGTGCACTGCTGCCATTTTCTGCGCGCTGACGTGCATTTTGCAATTTCTACGAATGCATGTGATGCAACACCGTGCACATCAGCTCGTGTGCGAAGCAGACTGAATTAATCGAGTCTGCTCTGACCTCCAGCACATCACAGCATGGAAAAGTATGTGTATAAAACCCTAAAAGTCTTTCAAACAATGACATGTATAAATTCTAAAAGGAGAAACATTTTGTACAAACAGGTGTCGCAGTTAAAGGGAGAGCACTTCCAGTAAATCTACTATGCAGGAAACCTGTGTGGCTATGAGAAAGACTAGCCAAGTGCTTGTCAAGAGTGATGGGGGGTGGAGCTGGGGTGGGACGAAGGCCCATGTCTGGCCCCCACCCCGCACTTAGGTGGTGGCCCTGCTCCCCTGTCTCCCTTCGGGGCTGGGGCCGGGGCTAGGGCCAGTGCTGCTTCCCCCCACCCCTGCGTTCTGGGTCCACATGATCTGCATCCCCCTCTCCCCTCCCTGGGGGCTTGTGGTGGTGGGGGCAGAGCAGCAGCACCACGCTCCCTGCCGTTATGGTGGGTGGGAACGGATGTTTGTCAGCCAATCAGAGTGCAAATAAAGCGTTATAGACAGACAGACAGACAGACTAAGGCTTTTATAATATTAGAATTCTTGCTCAGTAGCACATGGATAGTTTGGCTATTCAAGTCACTTAAAAAAAGGCATCAGAGCATGCCTTTTTCACCTCTAACTTGCCTGCTGTGCTGTTATTAACACACTTCAGCACACCCCATGGCCCTGTGCGAGACAGCAAGTTTTATAAACTTTGGGAACATATTGCTTTAGTATTATTTAGAGCTAGAAGTGACATCTTATGTAGCACAGGAGACTTTTCTTGAGTATTACTGACAGTTTGAAGACGAATTAATTTGTTATTCCTCAAATTGCTGTTTCCCAGGTTTTGCGAAGAAGTAGCACATCCTTTTTAAGTCTCAATCCTTAACCATGGTCATTCTTTACAGTGGACCATTTTAAAGCCAAATCTGAGGTTGGGGGCAGGGGGAGAGTGTGAGAAGGGGAGGGAAAGACAATATTTTACAGATTAAATTAAGTTTCTTAAGAAATTATGTAAGAGTTTTTGAAGCCCAGGTAACACTCACAGAGGTGACCAATTTTGGGATCTCGACACATCTTCGTTTAGGGCTTCATATCTGAATTCACAGGATTCTAGAAGAAGTGACTCTAATTGGTGGCAGTTTTTTAAACAGAATGCAAGTACCTCTTGATCCATTTGGGTAAATGTATGATGTTGTAACTTTAAAGTTGTTAAATGTCTCAGTGCACTTTGCACAAAATTTTCATCCTGAATTTCATACAAACAGTGAAATTTCTCAAGCTGATAAAGTGCTTCAACCTTAGGTCCAAAACCTGGCCTCTGCCCATGAGATCCCAAAGACAAGGGAGATGTTTTGGGCTTTATTTTAATCCATTTCAGTAATTCTGGTTTAATTTTCAATGACATTTTGCAGCTTAGTTTTTTCTCAATGTCCTTCATTCTCTCTTCATTTAAGAAACCAAACAGAAATCTCACTGTTAGCATTAAATGATTCATAGATTTCCCATAGTCGGCTAACAAAGTTGTTAAAGCTCTTATGTCATTTCCTGAGCCTTCGCCTACTGCTGCTGCTGCTTCTTCCAGAGCATAAAACAAAGCTGCAAAAAACTCTTGAAAAGACAAGTGGATGAAGCTGTAGAGACATTCACAGTCAGTGCTTTTTTGAAAGAGGTTCTCATTCAGAAAGAGGGAGTCAGCAGTATCTAAGCCGTGCTTCTTCAGCTCTTCTGCCCTAAACAGGATTTTCTGCCTGCAGACCCCATCTGCAGCCAAGGAACAAAGTCCTTTCAAGTTAGTTTGCAGGAGTTGCTTTGACTTGCTTCTTGGATCCCTCAGTAAATTGTAAAGGTAGAGCAGGTACACTCCTGTGACTGTTGTCGAAGTCTGTGCAAGATCTTCACCCTCATCCATCTGCTGCTTGATGACAGTGCAGACGATCCAACAGACAATGGGGACAAAGCACATGGTGAAGAGCATTTCATTT
>NW_005843302.1:133338-161979 GCF_000455745.1 Alligator sinensis
AGCAGCTGGTCTTGTAGTAATGAGTAAGGAGCATTTCTCAAGGACTTTTTTCCAGACTAAACTGCTCAGCACGATTTCCATTGGTTTCTTCTCCCAGGGATCAGAGCACAGATTCTCTTCTGGCTGATCCAAGGAAAACCTCAGTTCATCAAAGCCATCGATTATGAACAGGAGTCTCTCTGGATTCACCAACATTGCTTCAATCGGTGCATGTTGATCAGGACAATTCCTTAGGATCAAATTTGCCACACTTCCCTGCTCAGTGTCAAAGTTAACTTCTCTGCAGTCTATGTAGAAAACATAATCAAACTTTTTGCTGTAAAGCTTTCCAGCCGCCCAGTCAATCATGATCTTTTTTGCTGTCAGTGTTTTCCCAATCCCTGCAGCTCCCAGCAGCACAGCAATTCGCTGAGTTTTCCCTTTCTCATCAGCTGCAAATAAGTCACCGATGGTGATGGATCTCTTTTGCTCAGACATGATTTCTGCATGTGTCTGTCCTGAGGCCATTATTTCATGTTGTCTTTCCTTTCTGGCACGTGTTTCCTTTACAATAATCAGCTTGGTGTATCTGCTGTTTAGAATTACATTCTCACCAAGAAGAGAGTTCCTGTCTTTTATTACTCCGTACTTGTCCTGTACGTGCGCAGTGTACTTCTCCCTGTAACCTGGGTTAGAGACATGAAGCATTAGATATCCGGAGGTTGAAGTTCAGGGGAAAAAGACAATCTACATTAATGTTGGGATAAAGTTAATTCAAAAATAATAAATGGTGCCTTTAGCTAATTGTATTGCACATTTCCTCATACAGTATCCTCCAATCAACTAGCTGGAGGACCTGTAGTGCTTCTTTATATTAGCAGTCCCACTGGAATTAGGATGCAGGTAAAAATGGTTAGTTTGAACTCTGTGTGCATATTCAACAGTCACTTTACTAACTGGTGAAATGCAGTCATGTCTACAGTGAAAGCCACCAATGCAGGGCACAGCAGCAGCACATAACAGTTCACATCAGGGGCCACCAACCTTTAGAAGCCTGTAGAGGCCAGAACAGCCTGGCTTCAATCCGGGTGGCTTCAGTGGTGCATCAGCAGTGAGAGCCGGCAGTTGCCTATGTCTGCACTGGGGCACAGTGTTGCCGTCACTTCTCCCCATCCCCCAGCTGCCTGGCCCCAGTGTGGACACAGCTTCTGGTCAGTGAGGGACTGAGCCAGGGCTGAGCAGCTGGAAGCTGCGTCTGCACTGCTGCCACTTCTCACCACCCACCAGCTGCAGTGCAAGCACAGCTGGAAGTTGCCCAGCTGCAGTTCAGCTCCTCACTAGCTGGAAGCTGAGCCTGTGCTGCAGGCAGGGGATGAGGATGAGGAGAAGTGGTGGTGATGGAGAAGTGCTGCTGCCCTACCCAAGCACCACTTCTCACTGCTCAGTCCCAGCATGGGTATGGGCATGGGCAGACACAAAGCCCTCCAGCTCTATGGGCCACCTTCAGTAGCTCCACAGGCCATATCTAGCTCGTGGAACATGTTGCTGACACCTGCTTAAGCTACAAAGTGAGAAGAAACGTAACAGGAAAGTGGGAAATTTTGGGGAATCTGCTGAAAATGGAGGAGGCCTGATTCATATTCTCACATGATTCATGCTATCCCGAAATGCCTCCACCTGGGTGGAGAAAACCCACTTCTGGGTTCTGAAAAGACTATGGTCTGAGGTGTGCTATTCACTACTCCTACTAGTCAAACCCTTGGCAGCTCTAGAGTAACTGCCAATTGGTGATAAAGGTCCTGTTGCCACGTCACATACCTTCTGCTCTTCTTCCACGGGTTTGGTCAGGGCCTAAAGCTGGAAAAGAAATGACATGTGAGTATTAGAGTTACAGAAATGAAGAGAGAGTGTTGCCCATGGAGGGAAGTGAGAGAAGTGTTTCATTTAAGGCTCTCCACAGTAAGAGAAAGCCTAAAGCTCAGGGAGACAGAGATTTCTTTGGAGGCAGGAGTACAAGGCAATCTGCTGTCAGGGACTGCCCCAGAAATGCCTGTAGTTTTACCATGACGGGCCCTGCCACCGGAAGCAGCTCTGTTCCTACAAATGGGACCAGATTCCCACGAGAGCTCAGCACAGGAAGGGCTGTTGCAATCCAGCCCTTGTTTAGGCACTTTGATTGGAGCTAAGTAGTTTTGAAAAACATGGCCCCCTATGCCCGTCTCATGCCTACTCTCCCTCCTGTATTGTGTGCACAAGGTTCACATGGGAGCCCCACGATAAATTGAGCATCGTCAATGCTGGCCAGCTCTTTGAGGTTGGATATGCTGCTGTTTGAGAGCTGAACAAAACTCTCAGCTACCGCTGCACAGCACTGCCAAGCTCAGGCACCCTCTCCTTGAGCAGTGCTTCCTGCTCTCGCTCCCCTGCAGTAACTGGCAAAGTCCCCCCAGACTCTTTGACTACCTCAGGCAGCAGCACCCCTTCTCCTCCACCCCAGATCCCTATCAGAAGCCCCTGGTCCAGTGAACGTGCCCCACAATGCACCTGAACATGACGTTCCTCCAACAGCTTCTGCCCTCTCTTCCCTGCTGGTGCTGCTGCTCTCTCTCCTGCCAGGTGCACACCCCCACTGCCCCCCCACCCCCACAGATCCCCTCCCCACTCTTGCTTTTAGAGCATTTGCCATTCCCAAGTGCCCAGGATCTCCTTCTGCTGCCATTAGATCCCTTTCCAACTAGGAAATGTGGATAAAGCCCTTATCTTTCTTAGCAAGGTCTTGTCATGTGGCTTGTATCTGCTACATACAGGGGATGGGAGGTATCAGGTAAGAAGAGAAAATGGAGAAAACTCACTAGGCAAATTCTACTCTTAGCTATAACTATGATAGATGAAGTCATCCTGTCCATATCAGCCACTTTACATCACTATATGTAAGGGGGCTGGGCGACCTCTCTTGACTTAATAGGGAACTCTTGGACCTCCTGCACCTGAAATAAAGAAGCTGGTAAAGGATGGAAGATAAGAAACACCACTAAGGAGAAGTATTCAGCATTGGCCCACATCTGTAGGGAGCATACTAGAAAAGCCAAGGCTGAAACTGAGCTCAAACTGGCCACACAAATCAAGGACAATAAAAAGTCCTTCTTCAGATATGTGAGAAGTTGGAAAAAAACCCCAAGAGTAACATTGGAGCCTTACTAAACCAAGTGGGACAGCTGATAACCAACACCCAGGAAAAAGTCAGTCTCCTTAATGACTATTTTGCGTCGGTCTTCCATCAGTGCAAGGGGATCACCCTGCCTGACAGGATGCAGGTTCACCAGGGGAAGGGAAAACATGTGCCCATCATTGGTGTTGATCTTGTGAGAGTACACATTGAGAGGCTAGATATCCACAGATCAGTCAGCCTGGATGAAACGCACCTAAGAGTGCTAAAATATTTGGCTGACATCATAGAAAGACCAATGGCAAGGATATTTGAGGCCTTGTGGTGCATGGAAGAGGGTCCTGAAGATTGGAAGAGGGCCAATGTGGTGCCTATTTTCAAGAAAAGGAGGAAGAAAGATCCAGGGAGCTACAGTCCAATCAGTTTGACCTCAATCCTTGGAAAGATCTTGGAAAAAATCATCAAGGAAACCATTAACAACAGGCTAACAGAAGGTAACATTTTGAGAGATAGCCAACACAGTTTCATCATGGGTAGGTCTTGTCAGACCAATCTCATTTCCTTTCATGATCAGATGACACATCACCTGGACAAAGGAGAAGAGGTGGATATCATATTTTTGGACTTCAAGAAAGCCTTTGACCTGGTGTCCCATGACATCCTCATGGAAAAATTGGGGAATTGTGGCCTTGATAATTTCAAAGTCTGATGGCTGGGGAACTGGTTCTGTGGATGGACCCAGAGAGTGATAGTTGATAGAACCAAAGCAACATGGCTCATGGTGACCAGTGGCGTCCCCCAGGGCTGCATTCTTGGGCCTGTACTCTTCAATGTATTTATAAATGATCTGGACTCTGATGTCAGAAGTGGACTGGTTAAGTTCACTGATAACACCAAGCTATGGGGAAGTGCTGTCACTCTAGAGGATAGGCTGGCAATCCAGGCCAACCTCAACAGGCTTACAAGGTGGGCAGATCAAAACCTGATGGCATTCAACACTGAGAAATACAAAGTGCTCCACCTTGGGAGGAAAAACCCACACCACACTTATAGTCTTGGCAGCGCTATACTCACCAGCACCATGACCGAAAGATACTTGGGGGTCATGACTGACCACAAGATGAACACGAGCCATCAATGCGATACCGCAGCTGGCAAAGCAAACAGAACTCTGGCTTGCATCTACCCATGCATCTCAAGCAAGACCTGGGAAGTCATCTTCTCACTTTACCCAGCCTTGGTGAGGCCACAGCTGCAATACTATATCCAGTTCTGAGCTCTGGAATTCAGAAAGGATGTGGAGAAGCTTGAGAGAGTCCAGAGGTGAGCCATACTCATGATTAGAGGACAAGAGAGTAGGCCATATGAGGACAGGCTGAGAGACACGGGACTCTTCAGCCTGGGAAAGCACAGGATCAAGGGGGACTTGGTGGCAGCCTGTAAGTACATAAGGAGTGTGCATCAGGGACTCGAAGAATGTCTGTTCACCAGGGCACCCCATGGGAAGACAAGGTCCAATGGTCATAAACTCCCGGAAGACTGTTTTAGGCTGGACATAAGGAAAAACTTCTTTACTGTCTGAGTCTCCAGGGCCTGGAATAGATTCCCCCAGAGGTGGTGCAAGCACCTACTCTGGATACTTTCAAAAACACTTGAATGCTTATCTTACTGGGTTCATTTGACCCCTGCTGACCTCTTGCCCCTTGGGCAAGGGGCTGGACCTGATGATCTTGTGAGGTCCCTTCCAGCCCCAATGTCTATGAAATCTATGATATACAATTACATTTCATCTGGCCAAATTTGAAGGAGTCAAAAACCAGCCTGAGGACATTAACTTTTAGAAAGGGGAAATTAAGAAAATAAACCTTTAACAAGAAACACAGAGAATTTATTTAGAAAAGCTTTTTGCAATGTTGCTGTTTTGCAATGAAAGACTTTTGCAATGTTGCTGTTGCTGATGAGCTCATTTGGCCAAATTCTTGTTGCATTACCCAGTGCTCAGTGGTAGGTTTCTATCTAGACCCAGCATCTCACAAGAAATATTTTGCTTGATAGTTCAGGGAGTAGCAGACTGCTAGCTCTTGCATGCGTCTTTGGTTCTTATTACTACTTTCCTGATACCAGAAGACTCAAAGGAGCATGAGCCTGCAGACATAAAATAGGAGACAGGAGAGCAAGAAACAAGCCAACTGTGCTAAATGACAAGATCCAAGAAATTATTGGAGTGCACTTTCTTCACAAAATGGAAACCCAGATCCCCTCGACCACAGGAACATAGGAATGGCCTTAATATATCAGACTCAGGCTCCAGCTTTTCCATCATCCTGTCTCTGACATGGCCCAACACTAAAATTTTCAGAGCAAAGAACAGGAAACCGCACAGATGACAACAATGGGTTACTCTGCCATCGTGAAAATTCTCTCTTAATCCCAAGGAGGAATGGATACAAAGCAGGAAGCAGGAAGCTTAGATCTTTCCCCAAACACTTTTTCCAGCATTATTCAAACACCAAACATTCTTGTTTCTTGTATCCACACCCGATCCTTCAGGGAACATTATAGTGGCATTACCAGACAAAGAGTTCAACATGTTATTACACATTGGTTGAAAAAGTTATTTCTTTTATCTGGTACCATCTTTCAATTTCATTAAGCAACTGGCAGAAGCTTCCAAATTGCACTAAACTGGGTGAATCTACATGTGCAAATGCTTTGGTGTGGGTTTACTCTAGAGTAATTTACTCTGGAGAAAACCCACCCCAGGCAGAGGTCTTAACATGCAGGGAAGTGGGAGCAGATTTGCTCCTCAAGGCAGCAGTCTGCCCTCCCCCACCTTACACCAGCCTGCTGCAGGTGCCAGGGGAGCTCTAGGTTCCCCATGGGTGCTAGCCCAGGAACTGGCAGAGGAGACAGGTGTCTCCTGGCAGGGGCTGGGACACTGCAGAGCTGGGGCTAGGTGATTCTTATCTCCCAGCCCTAGCTCCATGGTCTTGGGGTCTAGCCTGGGAGATGCTTATCTCCCAACCCTGACCTCATGACCATGGCGCTAGGGCTGGGAGATAAGAATCTTCCATCCCCAACTCCCTAATCATGAAGTTGGGGCTAGGAGCTCCCTGACGCCAAAGCAGAGGGAGATTGTCCCTGCCCAGGCTCTGGTGGCAGAGCCTGCCTCAGCAACAGGCAGCTTTATCTCCCATGCCCTGCTGCAAAGTTACAGGTAGCCAATTTACTCATGATTAGAGCAAATTACAGCGCAGTAAGCATCTGTACATGTCGACGGTGATGCTTAGTGAGAAGTGATTTGCTCTAATCTCGAGTAAAGCAGCTCATGTAGTGTAACACAGTGCTGAGTCTGGTCCCTGTTATGCATACTTCCCATGAGGAATCCAGCCATGGAGTGCCAAGGGCACCAAGCCCAGAAGCGTGGGGAAGACTGGTCCAGTGCCAAAAGTGTTAAACCACATGTGCAACTGTCTATCACAGCAGGAGCCAGCTCCTACAGGATCCCAGGAGTTGATGAGACCCTCAGCACATGAATCAGAAAGGGAGGCTCCAGGTGGGAATTGTCTTAAGGGGTATTTCACTGCTCCACTATATAGGAAAGGTGGCAATATGCAAATCCCTTCAGTAGGCTCAATCTGAACCTGCTCCCCACCTAGTACTAAACAACTGAAATCCCTGCACTACCAACAGGTCAGGTAGAAGCCTGTACCTGCTAGATCCTGAACGAACTAAGAACCATGAGATTGCTCAAGGTCTAACAGAGCTAGCATGCTCCTGCAACAAGAAGGGGAGCAGTTCCCTCTTCAAGGCACTAGAATGACTGGAAATGGTTAACTGCTAAAACATCTCAAAGACTTGGAAGCAGATAAACTTGCTTCATTTAGGAGCATTCAGTGTCTTTGCAAAAAATATGGCATGTTCTGATGGATGTAACCAAAGTAGTAAACCCAGAAAAAGAGTAAACAAGAAGGCCAACTTCAAGAATGCAATAAGTAAAGAAATGAATGACCTCAGAGGCTCCGGATTTACCCAGTGGAACCCAGTGGAGACCCAAAAAATGGCGCACTCGGTAAGGAACAAGATACTGTTGGAATTGCCCATTTAGAACATGAGTATAGGCACAGTCAGCGTGTGTAATAAGTGGCCTTATGATTAACCAGTGTATGTCATGGGATTGTGTTATGAATTTTAAGAAATGAAATGTGCAAAATACCCGATTTGTGTTAGAAATTTTGGAAGTGATGTGTCCCGTAACATGGAATTCAGGGATATTTTTTTGGAAATCATGACTTGTAGTTTTTGGATTTCAGACGTATGGTGAAGAGTTGAAAATCTCGGTGAGCAGGTGACATGATGGCAAATGAGGTTTCCTGTTGATAAACGCTAAGAAATGCAAATGTAAAGGAATACTTGGAACTACCCATGCATCTCACTGGAGTCTGATTAGATGTACTGTATCAGCTGAAGAAAAAGACCTGGGCTTCACTTGGCATGTTTCAGTGAGGACTTCTCCAGAGAAAAATAAAAACAAGATAATTAAGAGCTTGAAGAACTTGTCATACAACCAGCCTGAAAGGGTTGAGGCTTATTACATGAGAGAGGAGACAGCTACGATGGGGAATGAGAAGAGTACAAAAATGCAAATGGAGCCAAGGAAGGCAGCCTGGGAACTTCTATCCTCCTTGTATGGTAACATGGGAAGAAAAGCATGTATTGTCTATGCCAGTAGTGCTCAAGCTTGTGGCCTTGCAGGCCAGATGAGTGGGCCAAACCAAGTCCCCAAAACCACCCCCTCCCTGCCCTGCATGCCAGGATTAGGCCCTGGGGCCAAGCGCCACCCCCATGCACCAGGATTAGGCCTTGGGGACCTAATGCCACCCTCTCCCAGGCCCTGACACTGGGAACTGGGTCCCAAGGGCCTGATGCTGCCCCCTCCCTATCATCCATGCTGAGACTTAGCCCTGGGACCTGGTGTGACACCCAGTCCTGTCCTGTGTGCTGGGATCAGGCACCCAATTCAGTGCACAGGGCCTGGGGCTCCCTACAGGACTGGATGACACTGCACCTCAAGCTGGATTTGTCCCGCAGGCCAGGGGTTACCCCAGGTCCATGCAACTGAAAGATGGCAGACTTAAGACTATTAAATAAAAGTCTTTTACCCACAAACCAGGAATGTTCTCTGGAGCTCACTGTCACCACATGCCCAGGTCAAACCCTTAACAAGATTAGCAAAGGATTAGAGATTTCTAGGGGCCACCAGGGACACACAGCTGAAATAGGAAGCATTAAACAGCCAGCAAGATTTTTGACAGTTATAAACACTCCTGTCCTGAAATACAAGCTAGCATAAGAGTTATTAAGAACTCACGTCTCTGGGCAAATTACTGTATAACTGCGTACTGCAGGGTTTCTGAGGACTTTATCTGAACTGCTGGCCACGGCCAGAGCAAGGACACTCTACAAGATGGACCAGGGACCAGTCAGCTTGGTCCATCCCCTGTTCCTAAACATGCACCTGCAAACCAGGCGGCCAGGCCTCACCGCCACTTGCCAGTGAATCACTCTGCCCTCTCTCTGAGTTTTGGCCTCTTTAATTGTTGTCAGTTTGCTGTTGCTCCTACTACAGCTGGGGGATATTTAATCGAGCGATGGCTCATGGGAGGTGGAGGCTGCATTAGCTTTGGACTCCTTACCTCTGTCCTTTTCCGCTTGGAGTTTCCCAGCCAAGTCCCTCCGATTGATCATTTTGAAGGTTTCAATAGCTGCATCCACTGCTCTCTCCTCACCATAGTGCTCTCTCAGGAGACCTGCAACATCTACACAGTCAGCCTTGTCCAGCTTGCTACGGCGAACTGGGGATTTGTCATCTAATGCCAAGCTGCATAACCAGTATCTGAATTCTTTAAAATTCTCCTCTGTGAGTTCCTGCAGATGTGGAAGGATGTCAGGTTTTCTTTTTTGCATGGCCATTGTGAGATATTAGGAAAAGTCTGAAAGTGAAAAAAGAATGGGTTAGAGGGGTCACCGATAGATATTATGAAGTTGCATTTGCATAATGAAGCGTACACAGTTACTGCACAGAAAGCAACCCTTTCCCATTTGCTCTCACATTCACCACATTATGCCTTTCTGCATGCCAGATTTTACCCAAGATGCTTAATGGCCTCATTCACAAAGAGCAAGCTTCAACCTGTGGCAAACAGCTCCTGTCCTAAGAACTCGGTGCTGTGCCTGGGGAAGAGTCACAGGGTGAGGATGGCAATTCCTCAGGGGCTGCTGAAATGAGGAATTGCCATCCTCTGGCCGCTGCTGCAGGTATCTGGGCCCTGGGTAGCTACTGGTGAAGGAGAGGGCCAACAGCTGCTTAGACAGATCCTGGTGAGCTGGGGTGGTGTAGGCTTGTGGAAGCAGGTCCACCCTGGTTCTTTTATGAATTTCTTTTTTTCCAACCCATTACTCACTTCAAGACCCACTCCCTTCCTCAGCTTCCCTTCAGAAAAGCCTCCCCATCCCCCACGTTGAGGAATCTTCCCCATTCTGTAGTCTCCCTCATCCAGGTCAGGAAGTACTCTTCCAAGTCAGGAGTTTTGCCTGTCAGCAGCTAGGGGTGCAGGGCCCCAGGACCCCCCTGCACTGATCTCCTCAACAGCTGGCAGGCATCATAGCCTCAGCAGGGGCCACCATCCCTGCAGCTGTCACCCCGCTGTGCCTTAACACACGCAGTGTCACCCATGGCACAAGTTTTGCTTGTCCGCAGCTTCAGGTGCAGTTCCCCCCAAACCCCTGCACCCATCTTCTTGAAACTTGGCAGACATTGTGGCCTCAGCATAGGCTACCACCCCTGCAGTTTTCATCACCCTATGTTGTAACACCTAGATGTGACATGGGTTTTGCTTTCAAGAATTTAGGGTGCTGCTCCCCCCAAACCCCTGCACCGATCTTGAAACTTGTCCCTCCTTTCTCAGCCCTGCATTCTCAAAAGGAAAGGCCAGAGCAAGGGAACTCCATTACACTCAGGAAAGTCTATGGTTAAGTGAGGTATCCTCTTAAATACAATCTTGAGCACTCTTGTTTCCGCAATCAGAAATATAGAGACTGTACCTGAGGCGCAAACACTGCCAAAGTAGGAAGCAGTGTCATCAGACCTAATATAAAAAGGGACAGCTCAAAAAAAAGTCATTGCATTTACTTTTGAAGCACAATTAACCAAATGTAACCTTAGCCGTAGAGACCTGCTTGCCCATGTACAATGAGAGAAGGCATCAGTATTGATGAGGCACAAGGAATGGATTTGATGTATTCAGTCCATAATGTACCTTAAGGAAGACATCACATGGAAGACACAAGAGTGTAGGCAGTGGAAGTGCATGGCTGGTGGCCACAAAAGTCCAACGATGTGGAATAAAAGTGGCAAGGTTTTCATTTGTGCACAGCATATTTGAACAGGCACAAGAGCTCAGCACAGCACAGTGCTCAGTAGAGCTGAATCAGGATTCTAATATTATAAAAGCCTCCATCTGTCTGTCTATCCGTAATGCTTTATTCACACTCTGGTTGTCTGAAACAACCAATCAGAGTGCTCCAAGAGCATTCCAGGCAGGAGGCAGTGGTGACAGAGTGGACGGAGTGGAGGGGTGAGACCAGCACTGTTGGCCTCGAACCCCGCCCCCACCCAGCCCTGCTCCCTGGAGATGGGAAGAGCCAGGACTGCACCAGGTGAGCAGTGGAGGCACTGGAATGGGGCTGCAGTGAAATTTGGGGTGGCTGCAGTCCCCTCCATAGCCCCCTCCCAGCACCACTCACCCTAAGCTCAACCCCTGCCAAGAAGTGCCCGGTGCAACCCCAGCTCCAGCCTGCACCTGTGGCTCACCCACCCCACCCTGCCCTGTGCAGATCTGCGGGCACACCTCTGCTCTCCCCAGGTGTGCTCAGTGGTGGGAGCCGCCCCCCAATAAGCCACAGCTCCGTCCTGCACCTCTGCCCCCTCCCTCACTGCTGGCGGCATTGATCTGCCCTCCCCCCACGGGCCTTCCTTCCCGTCTCCCTTTCCACCACAGCAGACTTACCAGGTGCACGCAGCCCTTCACGCTGCTAAGCTGTGCTCCTTGCTGCCTGAGTGCTGCACTGCGGCTGTGCACACACACAGGCATTTATCAGCCAAATTATTGGCTTCATTGGGCTGATTTCTGATACAGCCAATTTTCTTTATATTGGTACTGATCCACTATCAGACCAATGTATTGGTACACCTCTAGTTGCATCCCAATCCGGGTATATGCTATTGGGTTACATGCTCACTGTCAGGTTCCATGGACATGTCCTTTATGGTACTGGACCCTGACACTGCAGTGTTTTAATCACCTGTTGCCAATTCAATAGCTTGCTTAGAGGTGTGCGAGCACTTGAACCTACAACAGATACTGGTGTTTCTCAGCAACACAAAAATGAAGGACATCACAGACAGCCTGTTACTATGTATTTGCAAATGTGATGCCTTTGGCATCATAACTCGTGTCTGCAGTCATGATGGCTAAATGCAGCCAAAGGAGACAGATGAGCTAGTGGTCGCTGGAGTAGGCACACGTGTGCACCAGCACACATGAGCCCTCAGTTCCCACCAACCCCACCAAGTGCAGCAGCAGGACCAGTGAGAGAGAAGCCACTACGGAAAGGTAAGTGGGCAAGGCAGGGGAAGAGCAAGGAGGAGCCAGGCCAGCTGTAGGGAATCAGGAAGGGATTTTTTTCCCCTCCAGTTCCTACTTAGTGGCACTGGCCAGGAGCCATGCTCCTGAGCCGGGTGAACAGGCCAGGGAAACAGGCGTGCTCTTCAGGAGCATGTTGGAGTTTGCAAGGGAGTTCACACAGCGGGGAGAGCAGGGGGCCTGAACCTCATTGCATCAGGAGCCCCTGCCACAGAGGAGGACTCCAGACAGAGACTTCAGGTAAGTTAATGAGGAGGGCGACAGCAACTGGGGTGGTGACATGAAGTGCAGCCAGGGACCTAGCCTTGGTGTCACCTCTGGCTCGGAGCTCCTATGGGGCTAACACCCAGATGGTGCCTTTGGAGGGGTTGGCAACACCCGGTCCCCTGTTTGTGGCAACTGCTTGGTGGGGGCTCTGGGGCCTGGGCAAACCAGGGGTCCCCTCACCTGTCCCATGTGTGCCCAACTTGAGGCCCTGGAGGGGCAGATGAGGGAACTCCAGGCGGAGGTCAGCAGGCTGCGGAGGATCAGAGCAGTTGAGGAAGAGATTGATGGGTACTTCCATTCTCTGCAGGACCACACATCTGGAGGGAAGGCACCACAGGCGGTGGGCGATGCAGAAGGATAGAAGGCAGTCACCTCCAGACCCAGACATAGCGCTACTGGTACAACTCCCCCAGTGCAGTTGGGAAATGGGTATGATGCCCTAGCATCACCGGGAGAGAATACAGCAAGGGAGGCCACATCCACAGCTACCAGCAGACAGGCTGAGAGGCAACCAGACAGCCCGTGGAGAAGATATCGAGTCATCATGGTGGGCAACTCCCTCCTGAGAGGAATGGAGGGAGCCACCTGCCACCCAGATCCTACAGTACAGGAGATGTGCTGCCTGCCCCGAGCTAGGATTTGGGACATCGCAGCAAGGCTTCCAGACCTAATCAGGCCCACTGACGACTACCCCATGGTCCTCATCCATGTTGGAATGAATGATGCGGCCTGGAGTAGTTTGGGATGGGTCATGGCTGACTGCATGGCTCTGGGACACAGGCTTAGAGACTCGGGGGCACAAGTAATCTTCTCATCAGTCCTTCAGGTCAGTGGCCGTGGCCAGCACCATGGCAACTGCATTGAGGAGGTCAAGTCATGGCTTCGGAGCTGGTGCCACAGTGCAGGGTTCGGCTTTCTAGACCATGATCCTTACTTCCAGGATAAGACCTTGCTGGGACGGGATGGCCTACATCTCTCTCCAAAAGGTAAGCGCCTGTTCTCTTACAGGTTGCCAGACTTCCTATGTAGAGCTTTAAACTAGCTTCGTTGGGAGACAGGGATGCCGAGGTCAGGACGAGACCGGGTAGGACAAGCCATGAACTGCATGCTGAAAGTGACCAGTAAGTACTAAGGGGCGCACTAAAAATCAGGATAGGAGAATACTAAGGGCACTTATTGGGGGCCTTAGCTGTCTCTATGCTAATGCTAGAAGTATGGGAAACAAACAGGATGAACTTGCACTCCTGCTTGCAAACAAAGACCTTGACCTGGTTGATCCCCCTGGTGGGACCCTACCCATGACTGGGCAGTGGGCATTGAAGGCTACAGGCTATACAGGCAGGATAGATTGGGGAAAAAGTGTGTGCATGGGGGGGCATTGCTCTATATGTTAGGGAACAATATATATCCTCTCTAATAAAGATGGGGACAGACGACAGGGAAATCAAAGTCGTATGGGTCAGATTACAAGAGGGCAGGGGTGAAAGGGACTTGGTAGTGGGGGTCTACAACAGACCCCCACACCACGGGGAAGAGTTAGACCTAGAATTCTCAAAACAGCTCTCAAAGGCATGCTCAAAAGACCGAGGTGTCATGGGTGACTTAAATTACCCGGACATCTGCTGGGAGGAGCAGTCAGCCAGGTCTGCCTGTTCACGTAGGGTCTTAACCTGCATACCGGACCTGCATCTAACACAGGAGGTATGCAGTCCCACTAGGGGAGATGCCTTACTTGATTTGGTGCTGGCCACAGGGCAGGACTTGGTGGGGGAGCTACAGGTACAAGGTAACCTAGGGGATAGTGACCACCAGTTGATAAGATTCACTATCCGGCATAAGATAGGAAAGACAAATAGTAGGTCATTAGTGCTAGACTTCTGGAAGGCCAACTTCAATGAGCTCAAGAGATTGGTTGGGGTGGGTCTGAGGGATATGTGAGATGGGGGTCCAAGAGGGGTGGGAGTTCCTCAAGGGACTGATCTTACAGCCACAGAGGGACACCATCCCAGTACACGCTAAGGGTAGCAAAAGAGCCAAACAACCTTCTTGGCTGAGCAGGGAAATCCAGGGGAGCCTTCAGAGGAAAAAAGAGGCCTACAGGCTGTGGAAGCAGGGGCAGCCACCAAGGAGGAGTATACCTACTTGTCTCGCACTTGCAGGGAAGCAGTGAGAAAGGCCAAAGCAGATACAGAACTCAAGTTGGCAACAAAGATTAAGGATTACAAGAAGTCCTTCTTTAAGTATATAGGGAGCAGGAAGAAAGCGCACGGTAACATAGGGCCACTACAGAATGGATTAGGGCAACTCATAACTGATAGGAGCAGAGCTCTTAAATAATTTCTTTGCTTCTGTTTTCCTGGACACAGATACAAATGCACCTCCCAATGAGTCTTTAGTATGGAGAGAGAGTAATGCCAATTCACCAATGGTTAGCACTGACTTAGTGAAGGGGCACTTGGAAGGGTTGGGCGTATTTAAGTTGGCAGGCCCTGATGATCTTCACCCAAAGGTACTAAAGGAATTGGCTGATGACATAGCAGAACCACTGGCGCAGCTGTTTGAGCATTTGTGGCACTTGGGACAGGTCCCAGGGGACTGGAAAAGGGCCAACGTGGTCCCTATCTTCAAGAAGGGGAGGAAGGAGGGCCTGGGTAATTATAGGCCAGTTAGCCTCACCTCTATTCTCAGCAAGACCTTAGAAAAAATCATTAAGGATCACATCAGCAGAGGGCCAGTGGGTAGCACAATGGTGAGGGGCAACCAGCATGGGTTTATAGCAGGCAGATCCTGCCTCACTAACCTGGTCTCTTTTTATGACCAGGTCACAAAGTGCTTAGATGCTGGGGAAGAAGTAGATATTATTTACTCAAATTTTAAGAAGGCTTTTGACACAGGGTCACACCCAATTCTTACAAATAAACTGAGTAGCTGTGATGTGGATGCTTTCACAGTAAAGTGGGTGAGAAACTGGCTTATGGGACACACCCAGAAAGTGGTGGTGGATGGGGAGGTTTTTCCCTGGAGGGATGTGGGCAGTGGTGTCCTCCAAGGCTCTGTCCTTGGACCAGTGCTGTTTAATTCCTTCATCAGCGATTTGGATGAAGGTGTTGAAAGCACCTTGTCCAAATTCTCAGATGACAATAAACTATGGGGCCTAGTAAACACACTGGAGGGCAGGGAGCGAATTCAGGCAGATTTGGACAGACTGGGGACACGGGTAGGTCAGAATAGGATGCAATTCAACAAGGATAAATGCAAGGTGTTGCACCTTGGGAGAAAGACTCTCCAACACACCTATAGACTGGGCGGGGGCGGGGCGGGGGGGGTGCATTCTGAGCACCACAACAGTGGAAAGAGATCAGGGAGTCCTGGTTCATGCAAAAATGAATATGAGTTGCCAGTATGATGAGGTAATAAGGAAGGCTAACCACACTCTTCTCTTTCTTGCATGAGCAGGAGCATGATGAGCAGGTCTAGGGAAGGATAATTCCCCTCTCTGCAGCATTGGTGAGGCTGCAGATAGAGTACTGCATCCAGTTTTGGCCACTGCACTTCAAGAGGGATGTGGATAACCTTGAGATGGTTCAGAGAAGGGCTACTCATATGGTTGAGGGCCTGCAGGTGTAACCCCAGTACATCCAAGGGTGTGTGCTATTCTCAATAGGATGGGATGGGTAGGCAGGAGGGGGTGCTGCGAGAGGGATGTCAGGATTTCAAGCAGATCCCTCTTTCCTCTATATATTTAGCCCGAGCCCCAAACTTCTTAGCTATATACAATTTACTGAGTAAAATATACATAAACCTAAAACTAAATATCATACACATATATTTACACAGTGAACATTAATCAGTAACCAAGATCAAACCCTAAATAACACTATTTACAACATTACAATACATTTCAATTACAAAATATAAGGTGCAAACATGAACAATCTTAATAACATCTATTCCTTAATATAGTCCCTGACCCATGGCAAGAGATAGCCTTCCTTCCAATGGGGTCCCTTGGGGGGTGTCCAGGAGGCACCAGGGGCCCCTCCCCTTAGGCCTTGACTAGGCGGGGGGCTGCTCACCCAGCCCCTTCTCTGGGTTTGCCCGCCCCAAACCTCTTTCCCCTGTGGGACCCAAGGGCTCAATGACTCATACTCCCTCAGGTGGCGGTGGTCAGGGCACAGCTCAACAGGGTCTCCTCTGCTGGAGCACCTCTCCAGGCCTCTCCTGCACCGCTGGGGTCCTCCCCACCTTGTGCCCCGCTCTGGGCACTGAGGGCTCAGCTCCTCTCCTCTCAGTTGCTGCACCACTACTGCTAGCTTCTGGGTGCTGGGCTTCACACTGCAGCACTACTATTTCCCTGTGCCCTGCCTTCGTCACCAAGGGCTCTTTTAGCACAGGCCAGGCCCTTCAGGCTCCGGCCAGCCATCCTCACACTGGATGGTTAATCCCAACAGCCTCCGCTGCTCCCTGGCTCTCAAGGCTTGGGTTCATGCGCCACCCTGCACACCACGGGACCTGAGCCACCTCACTGCAGTCCCAAAGACCCTGCTGGGGTTACAGGCTTGAGCCGCCACTTGTGGCTCCCAAAGCCTGGGCTCCATGCATCGAACTGTGCACCATGATGGGCCTGAGCAGTCTCATACTGCTCCCAGGGCCAGGTCTCCATGCACCGTCCCTGTGCGCCACCAACAGCCTGAGCAGCCTCACACCACTCCCAAGGCTGCTCCTCCAGTGGCGGCTTCAGGAGCCTCGGGCCTAGTGCCCGCTGGGGGAGATCTCCCCAGCTTCTCTTAGCTCTGCTCTTCTCGAGTCCCTCGCTGCAGCTGCCCCTGTGCTGGGCAGCAGCTCCTTTTATATGCGCCAGGGCTTCGCCCCTGACATCTTCCGGACCTGACAGTTTACAGTCTTCAATCAGGTCCAGGCAAGCTCTTCTCCCCCTCCCCTCAGGAAAGGGGCATGACTTTATTCCTCCTGCTGCCTCCTGATTGGTGGATGGGCTCCACCAATCAAAACAGCAGGATCTCAAGCCTGGGACTCAACCCAAGCTCTGAAAGGTGAGCCTGGTACACAGGTAAGACCCTATGAAGTCAGACTGAGGGACCTGAATCTCTTCAGCCGCCGCAAGAGGTGATCTTGTGGCTGCCTACAAGCTCATCAGTGTGGGCCATCAGTGAATAGGGGCCACTCTGTGTACCAGGGCACCCCTTGGAAATAACCAGAAATGATGGCCACAAACAGAAGGAGAATAGACTTAGACTGGACATAAGGAAGAGATTCTTTACGGTAAGGGTTGCCAAATTATGGAATGGGCTTGCAAGGGAGGTGGTGCTTTCCCTTGCCCTGGAGGTGTTCAAGAGGAGATTAGACAGGCATCTGGCTGGGGTTACTTAATCCCAGCTCTTTCCTGCCTGGAGCAATGATTACCAGGTCCCTTCCGACTCTACAAATCTATGAATCGATGAATTTACCAATGTCTTCTGCACTTTAAAGCTCACCAAATGGTGACTCCCAGGCAGAATGGTGATCTACATTATGAAAAGGCAATATCACAGAGCAACCAGTTCAAGGATTCTGTATGGGAAGCTCACTATAATTTCTCACTGTCATTATTTCAGGCTGGGTACAGAAGATACACTTATCGCACAATAAGCACACAGAAAGGGCTCTACATCTGTAAGTGAGCCGTTGTTCATGGCACCTAGAGATCTTTAAAAATGGTGGATCCTGCTTCTAAGTTAACCCCAGATGAATGTGGTATCAGGCTAAAGTGCTTTAGGTTAGAGCACTTCATTGAACATCTGTACCATATCCCACCACATCCCCTCTGCCACATGGACCACCCGCGGCTTATAGATTTCATAGACATTAGGACTGGAAGGGACCTCACGAAGCCTTCTTCCAGGAATCTCAGCCCAGTACCGATGCCTGCTTGCCAGAAAACAGTGTGGCCTCAAGAGCTGACTTGACTCAGAGTCCAGGACACAGGTCAGGCATTCGTGCTGCTCGCAGCACTCCCTGACTGAAACCTGCCTTTACGCAAACCCTTGCAGCAGCAAAGTAAACACTGTGGCATGAACTTCCCAGAGAAAACACCCACTCACACAGTAGGGAGGGGAACCAGGGAGACTTTACAAGCAGGTGTACTTGGCAAGACCTTCCTAACAGCACCAACACTGTTTCTACCTCCCAGAGTCTGCCTGGGACTTCACACAAAAAAGCACACACAGTACGAAGTAACGTGGTTGTTGCCTTCACACAAATGGGATTTCTAGGGGATTTTTAAAATCCTGCCGTAGGTTGTTTGCACACAGAGTTTTTGGGGAATGTAACTCAGCAAACTGAGTTAAAGCTGCACACAGCGGCAGCAGCAGTTTCTATTCAGTTATTGCTGCTAGTAGTCCAAAGTACTGAAGGTGGGTCATTACTGTGACATTTGACTGTTTTACAATTCATGGAATTGCTAGTGTCTAGTGTCAGGGGTTTCTCTGCACCCAGTCTCAGTCTCCAGCAAAGGACAGTTTTGTGCAGACCTTGGATTGGAAAAAGGAAAGCCCCTGATCAGCAAAGTGACCAGCATGCAATAGTGCTCCATTACTTCCCTGTTTGTGGTTTTCCCCTTCTCTCCTCCCCATCCTCCTTGCTCAGTGGTGTTCACAATGGCCTCCTCTGCACCCATTTCCCCAGTTTCCTCCTTCCCTGTGGTTAATGCCTTGCCCCGATCATGGCAGCACCTCTGGGTGGTGACCAGGGCAGAGCAGCAGGCAGATGGACCAGCGCCTTCAGCACCAGTGCAGTCTGCAGGGACTGGAGGCTTGGTGGGTGATGGGGGTATCTGTGCTTCTCCATGGGGTGGGGAGGGGAAGGACCGTAAAGGATATAGAGGTCTGAGCCTCTCTCCTGGATACCCTGCATGTGAGCATCCAGTCTTTCTGTGTGGAGAAGGCTGACTTTCTCCCAGACAGGTCTGCTCCCTGTCCTGCACCCTCGGCTCAGGTCTCCTTCTTCACTTATGTTACAGCTCCTGCCACTTCCCCCCACTTCCTGAGTGCTCTGCCTCTCTCCCTCTGCCTCCCTGTACCTTGCTGAAAAACACCTGCCAGCTCCCTGGGGTGCTGCAGGGAGCAGCACAGCCCACACACTCCTCTGCATCCAGTGGAAACACCAGCCTGTGCAATCACAGGTTGCCAAACAAGGGGATCCCAGGTCTCTCTAAGCTCCTTCCTGGGGAAGGCAAGAACTCATTGCCCCACACATTCCCCAGCCACTGCACCCCTTCTCTTCTAACAGGAAACCTGCCCGTCCTGGAGAAAGATAAAAATAGACCGCTCCAAACTGTTTATAGACAAGCAAAGTGCAGCTCATGCTGAACTCACCCTGCAGAGCCAAAGCGAGCGGGTTCAGCTTGAGAAATGATCCATTTTTCTTCCTCTCAAGGCAGCGGAAGCCCTTGCTGAGCTGGCAGGATTCAAAGAGTTTCACTTTCTCATTGCAGTCCAACCCATTCTGCTCCCTTCGCTCGCAGTCGGGCACTCACCTTGCCTCTCCAGCCCTGTGTCACAATGAGCCCTCCTGGAAATGCACAGCACAGGTTTACCTGGTAGACTAAGGGAATCAGAGATGCATAACCCCAGATAGCTTCCCTCAAGCATCAGGCTACCTAACTCCTATTTGCACCTAGCTCCTATTTTCACTGAGGCATGCTGGCACCAGGCTTTGCAACAAACCCACATGAAAGCCTTGCTCCCTCATCAACCCAGAACACATCACTGGCCCACATAACATGGATTATAACTTCAGACACTCATGCCTCTACTCATCTACCATACAAGCCATCTCCTGCTTACAGTGCCCCTCTCCTGTCTACATTGGATAGATGGGGCACTCCCTGCATGAAAGAACAAGGGGACGACAAGCTGACCTCAAGTCCAAAACCACACAACGGCCTGTGGCACAGCACTGTAACCTTCAGGTAGAGAGACTGAGGCAGGACTCTGGCACCATGCAGGAGGGCTCGGTGGATCATCCCGATGAAGGAGGACATGTGATGGCCTGTGACTCCCACAGACACCAGTTTCCAACACCTGTGATGCCTCTGCATCCAGTAGAGAGACTGTGCATCTCTTGCAGAACCAAGCCCCTAATATATGAAATATTGGGCCATATTTTTAAAAGCTTGGCCTCAGAAGTTAGATTTTTCCCTCTAATCTTATATAGAAGAAAACCAGCCTTTAATCCCAGAGTTTTTAGTAGAGACTCATTGACTCAACACATTTTATTTAAATTAATAGATTGTACTAAATTTATACTGTAGCTTATGCTGTATTAAATTTTATTTTAAGCTGATTCATTTTTAAAAAGGAAAAACTATTTATAATTTAAATGTAAAAAAATCTGATTTAAATAAAAACTCCATTAAAAAAAAAAAGAAAAAAGAACCGGCACCTGGTTTGTGCACAGGGAAGCGACAGCTCCTGACAGGTGGTGGGAGCTCCCCTGAGAGAGCCCATCGCCCTCCATGTCCAGTGCTGAGCGGGGTCTCCTAGGTCTGTCTCCTTCTCAGCTCTCGGGGAAGCTCTTTTCTGCAAGTGCTGACAATGTCCCGGGGACACTGCAGGCGTCCCAGCAACCATGTACCTGCAAGCAGGCTGTCTCGGGGGGTGTGCATGTGACCCGTTGTTCTGTTCAGGAGACTGGGTGGTAATGGATTTGCTTTCCAGTGATGCACAAGCACCTCCCTTTTCCTACACTAGGGGCACTTGATCATTCAGTGTGTCTGCACAGGGTTGGGGGGACAGGAATAGACTTGCCCCAGACACTGGTCAGATGAGTCTGAATAAGTCACAAGCGACACTGCACATCTCCTGGGTGAAAAGCGCTCTGCCCTCTGTTCCTAGCTACTGCCTTGGCCTGGCCACTAAAGAGAAAACAGCCTGAGGAGCCTGCAGTGTGTACAGCCTGTGGGCCAGCATGCTGTGTCACAATTATCTCCTTCCAGGGAGCACTGGGGTCCTTTGGCCTGCCCTCTCCTGGACAGCATTGCACTCACTGTCATCCAAGTCCAGATGTTTGCCATTCCCCACCTGCCCCACGGCTCCAGCCCCATGTGGCGTGTGAAGCTGTCTTCTTGCTGGAGAGGTGATGGCTGAGGGGTGTCACACCTCCCTTCTTTCTCTACCACTGCCTGAGGGCTGGCTGCCCCTTCTTGAACCCAGCAAAGGGGAGTTTGTGATCAATCTGCTCCCAGAGCAGCACATGAAGCTCCTCTGAGGTCACACTGAGCGCTGACTTGAGCCCAGCCTGTGCCCAGCCTTGTGGGTGTCACAATGGGCATCACAAGTGGGACCCTGGAGCCCTAAAGGTGGGTTCTGGGGAGGGAGCAGAAGCTGCTGCACCCGGAGGAGATAGGGCAGGGGAGAGAAGAGTGGACAGCACTGGAGACATGTCTCATAAGCTAGGATCCAGGTTTTCTGTCCGCCACAGAAAAGTGCAGTAAAACCTGGATTTGCTACTTTTAAGGAGAATAACTCACATTTACTCCTTTTAGGGAGAAAAACAGGAAAGACAGGGTTCCCCTTGCAGGCTGGCAGAGTTCCAGGCTGCAGTGGGCTGGGGGGAGCAGGGACCAGGCAGGGGTGTCGTGCATGTGCATACGTGTACGTGTCAGCCAGGCAGCATGAGAGCAGCTCCCACAGGTAAGTTGGGGAGGGGGCAAGAGGAGGATTGAGGTCCTCATAGGGAGGGAGGGAGGGGGACAGTTGGGTAGAGCTGGGGCTGCTGCCCAGCTGGGATGGTGCATGGGGTCCAGGATGCCTGATCAAAGGCCCCAGGTGGGGAGCAGGAGCCATGGATGGCTTGTCTGGGGGTTGGCGGGGTGGCTGATTCCCCACTGCCGTGTACACTCCCAGGGAGGGACATAGGAGGCACGTGCCCCCCAGATTTGTGCATGGGATGGGGGGGAATGCAGGCTGGTGGCTGTGGGCTCAGGGCTTCCTGCCCCGCTGCTCTCCCTCAGGGGCCTTTGTGGCCCAGCAGGCGGGACCTGGCACAGCAGGGCAAAGCGGGATGGGGAGGCTCCAGCCGTACCACCCATGGGGAAAAGTATCTGGATTGCGCCCTCTGCACTGGCCACAGCAGCCAGTGTCTCCTGCAGGCGGCAGCCAGGGTATGGGCGCTGCTGGGGGTTCAGAAGGTCCCTGGTCCTGTGGCCCTGGCAAGTGGGGACCCCTCTAGCAGAGTGGGGTCCCCAGGTGGGGAGTGAGGGGCAATGGTGTGGGCAGGGCAGTGGCATATCAGGGCTGCTCAGTGCCACAAAGCAGTGGTGGGGGAACAGCCCCAGCTGGACCCAGGTCCTGGTGAGCGAAGGGGGCAGGGGGAGCTCTGGTTTTCCATGATAAAATATCAAACACCAAAATATATGGGGATTTATTTTGTTATAGTGACTGAGGTATTGGTAGTTTCCAAATTGCTTTAAAATTGTAAATATATTAGTAAAACGTGTTCAACTGATACCTGTATGGATAGTGGCATTTCATTTTAATGATAGAAAAACATGGATTTTGTTTTTTGTTTTTCTGCAGCTCCAGCCTCCTTGGGGTCACCTGTAAGTTTGCAAAGCACCCACTCAGTCCCATCCTCCAAAGCATCCATGAAAATATTATCAATGCAGGAGCAGGACAGCCCCCTGATCCAGCCCATTGGGTATCCAGTACCCAGAAGTCCTTCCATCTCAGTCAATGAGGTATGGGAATGCAGATGAGTCAGAGGGGAGGCTGGGGGTTGGCTGAGGAATCTCTGATGTCATAATGTGCAGCAATGACTGGCCATGTTGCTTAGATCACAAAGTCCTGGCATGGGGTCACCGGGGAGACCGATGCCCCCAACTGCCCCTCTGCGGTGGTTGGATCCCATTGGCTCTGGCTGCAGCTGTGCCTGGCAAGTCTCTGGCTGTGGGTGCAAGAGATCCTGGGACATGGAGAGCAGCGTGTGCTGGAGCTGCCTGGGGCAGGCCCTGACCTGCTGCTTCTGGCAGTAAGAGGACAGGTGGCAGGAAAGGGGAAGGGCTCAGGGCAGATTGGGGGGGCGAGGGGAGGGGGTGTCTGTCTCCCTGGGCTGAGACAAGGAGCAGCAAAGGCAGGAGGGACCTTCATACAGCCTGGCCTGCTCCAGGAAATGAGCCCACCGGCCCTGCCCAGACCACCCAGGCCTTGACACCGCCATGAGACATTGCTCTGAACTAATCCCCATGGATCACCCCTTCCCTACCGCCCATCTCTCCGGTTGGGCTGCCAGTCCATGTGGAGCATCAGTCACTGTCCCTGGTCACAACCTGGGAAAGAACCAGTGTTCTCATACCAAGACCCAGTCTCCTAGCACTGCCAGTTCCTGCTCCTAGCTCTCTGCCAAAACATCCCTCCTGAGCTCCCACTTGGGGCCTTTGGAGGGCATTGGGGTGCCTCATCCCCTCAGCTGCCTATCACCCTCCCTCTGCTTGCCCAGCAGCTCTGTGCGGGAGTGTCCAAAGCAAATACCCAGAGGCAGATTAGGATTCATGGGAGCTGCAGCTCTCGGACATCACCAGCAGCACCCTGGCAAGAGCCCAGCCTGACCCTGGAGGACTTCCCCTATTTCCAGGGACACCCCCACACACCTGGACAACGTGCACAGGATCATTGTCTGGTTTCAGTGGCAAGACAAGGAGAACGACTTGCAACAGGACGTGGCCCAGCGGGGAACGGAAGAGCAGCCAGAGAGGGGAGACTGGGAGCTGGGGTCCCTGATGAGCAAGGATCTGGTGAGTCCTCCCACTCTGCTTGCCTGGCAGCTCTGTGGAGGACAGCATGCAAAGCAAATACCCGGTGTCAGAATATGATTCATGATAGCTGCAGCTCTTGGACACTGCCAGCAGCACCCCGGTAAGCTGGAAAGAGCCTAGCCTGATCCTGGAGAACTTCCCCTACATTTCCAGGGGCACCCTCCTGTACCTGGACAATGTGCACAGGATCATTGTCTGGCTTCAGCAGCAAGACGAGACTTGCCACAGGACGTGGCCCAGCAGGGAATGGAGAGCAGCAAGAGAGGGTAAGACTGGGAGCTGGTGCCCCTGACCAGTGAGGAAACAGTGAGTGAATGGCCCGGTGTTTGCTCTCCTCTGGTACATGTGGGGGGGGACATCCCTCGTGGGCGGAGGCAAGGAGACATCTTGGCTCCCACCACAGACCCAGGGCAGGATGCAATGGCACTTCACAGGCCCAAGTGGCCCCGACCAAGGCCTTCCTGATTTATCCCTGCCCAGGGCCACACAGCCCATGCCACAGCCCTGTCAGGTCACAGGAGTGCTGAGCACATGCAGGGGCCAGAGGGAGGTCTGTGCCTCCACACTGCACAGGGAAAAGGGCCTCCACTTCTGCTGAAATGCCACCAACATCCGCTCTGTGGCTGGGCACTTCCCCCTGGGGTAGAAAAGCGGAGAGGGAGCTGCCTGAAGCAGAAGTCCAAGTCCTCCCGTGCATCCGCTCCATGTTTCTGTTGTGCTACATTTACAGCACTGCAAACACCACAGCGCTCTGGGCAGCCACACGGCCAGAGCCCCAGGCTGCAGCACAGCACAGGCGCTCTCCAGCTGGGCCGTAGCAGGCTGTGGCACAACTCCTGGCAAGACGGTCAGTGAGCCGACAGCCAGGACAGGCCTGCTTGCCCAGCTCCCAGGCAGCCCAACAGCTGAGCCAGTCTGGTAGCACGGAGACCTTCACCATTCCCAGTACTTGAACAGGCAGCTAGTGTTTGAGCACCAGCCCCTGCGAATTCCCAGCTGCATGCAGCCCCCTGCCCCTTGCTGCCAGGCTATGAGGGGGACATGGCTCCTAAAAGCCTCCCAGGGGGGCCAAGGCTGAAAGGGGGTCTCTGCCCCCGCCCATCCCCTGCAGCCACTGCTTGCACAGACCCATGGCTGAGGGGCTTCCTGCCAGTGAAGGCCCCGATACAGACATGGGGACACAGGCACAAAGACACACACACATGCTCCCCCTCTTCTCCTGTCCCACCTGGGCCCATGGAGAATCCCACCCCACCAGACATGACTCTACGCACACCTGGAGACTGTCTAGCTGCTGTTTCCATCTTGTCCCCATCCTACCACCTCAATCTCCAGGCAACAAGTGTCTCGATGGGTATGACAGGAACCGGCTCAGATGAACCTTTCATTCCTTTAACCCAGGAAGACATGGAACAGAAACACAAGCAACAGACAACACCTCAGAGCAGCTCGGCCTCAATGCTGGGCCGGGTCTGAGACCGGAGAGCCCCAGCCCTCAGAGATGCCCCTTGCTGGACTACTCCCTTTGTAACAGCTGAGCTCCTCAGCCCCATATCCAGGCATTCAGGACAAACCCCAGTGGGCAGTGAACACATGCTGGGAAAGGATTGGTCAGAGGCTTATTCAGCTCCGTCCCTATGCGCCCTGCAACACCTCGCAAGTCTGGGTGCTGAAAGCCTCGGCCCTGCGTTGGCACCACAGTATCTCGCCTCCCGATCCAGCCGCCTTTGCCCTGAGCAACTGCTACCATAAATGACCAACAGGTACCCGCCTGCTCGGAGCCCTTCCTGGGCAACTAATCCCCATGGATCACCCCTTCCCTACCGCCCATCTCTCCGGTTGGGCTGCCAGTCCATGTGGAGCATCAGTCACTGTCCCTGGTCACAACCTGGGAAAGAACCAGTGTTCTCATACCAAGACCCAGTCTCCTAGCACTGCCAGTTCCTGCTCCTAGCTCTCTGCCAAAACATCCCTCCTGAGCTCCCACTTGGGGCCTTTGGAGGGCATTGGGGTGCCTCATCCCCTCAGCTGCCTATCACCCTCCCTCTGCTTGCCCAGCAGCTCTGTGCGGGAGTGTCCAAAGCAAATACCCAGAGGCAGATTAGGATTCATGGGAGCTGCAGCTCTCGGACATCACCAGCAGCACCCTGGCAAGAGCCCAGCCTGACCCTGGAGGACTTCCCCTATTTCCAGGGACACCCCCACACACCTGGACAACGTGCACAGGATCATTGTCTGGTTTCAGTGGCAAGACAAGGAGAACGACTTGCAACAGGACGTGGCCCAGCGGGGAACGGAAGAGCAGCCAGAGAGGGGAGACTGGGAGCTGGGGTCCCTGATGAGCAAGGATCTGGTGAGTCCTCCCACTCTGCTTGCCTGGCAGCTCTGTGGAGGACAGCATGCAAAGCAAATACCCGGTGTCAGAATATGATTCATGATAGCTGCAGCTCTTGGACACTGCCAGCAGCACCCCGGGAAGCTGGAAAGAGCCTAGCCTGATCCTGGAGAACTTCCCCTACATTTCCCGAGCAGGTTTAACCTGTTACGTAGCTATATAAGGCAGACGCCCACTGGGGTGGGGGTGCTTGCTTTGCGAACGATTGCCAAGCACCACTTTCTGCGCAGGAAATAAAGGTTAAGTTGGATCCTTCACCCCTGTGTGTTTATTGGCACAAGCGCACCGGGCATGAACTCACTGTCCTTTGGGGACAACAGGGTCACATCTCTCAAGGGCAGGGACAAGGAGACATTTTGGCTCTGACCAGACCCAGGGAAGGATGCAATGGCACTTCACAGGCCCAAGTGGCCCCAACCAAGGCCCTCATGATTTATCCCTGCCCAGGGCCCATGCCACAGCCCTGCCAGGTCACAGGAGTGCTGAGCACATGCAGGGGCCAGAGGGAGGTCTGTGCCTCCACACTGCACAGGGAACAGGGTTGCCACCTCTGCTGAAATGCCATTGACATCCGCTCTGTGGCTGGGCACTTCCCCCTGGGGTAGAAAAGTGGAGAGGGAGCTGCCTGAAGCAGAAGTCCAAGTCCTCCTGTGCATCCCAAGCTGCTCCACGTTTCTGTTGTGCTTCATTTACAGCACTGCAAATGCCACAGCGCTCTGGGCAGCCACACGGCCAGAGCCCCAGGCTGCAGCACAGCACAGGTGCTCTCCAGCTGGGCCGTAGCAGGCTGTGGCACAACTCCTGGCAAGACGGTCAGTGAGCCGGCAGCCAGGACAGGCCTGCATGCCCGGCTCTCAGGCAGCACAACAGCTGAGCCAGTCTGGTAGCATGGAGACCTTCACCATTCCCAGTGACTGAATAGGCAGCTGGTGTTTGAGCACCAGCCCCTGTGAATTCCCAGCTGCAGGCAGACCCTCCCTCTTGCTGCCAGGCTATGAGGGGGACAGGGCTCCTGCGAGCCTCCCAGGGAGGCTGAGGCTGAAAGGGGGTCTCTGCCCCCGCCCATCCCCTGCAGCCACTGCTTGCACAGACCCATGGCTGAGGGGCTTCCTGCCAGTGAAGGTAGGGGCTCATGGTGTTGAGCCCCAGCTCAAGTCTGGGATCATGCCCGGTATGCAAAAGCCAATAAAGATACCAGGGGTGAAAGTATAACACACATGCTCCCCCTCTTCTCCTGTCCCACCTGGGCCCATGGAGAATCCCACCCCACCAGACATGACTCTACGCACACCTGGAGACTGTCTAGCTGCTGTTTCCATCTTGTCCCCATCCTACCACCTCAATCTCCAGGCAACAAGTGTCTCGATGGGTATGACAGGAACCGGCTCAGATGAACCTTTCATTCCTTTAACCCAGGAAGACATGGAACAGAAACACAAGCAACAGACAACACCTCAGAGCAGCTCGGCCTCAATGCTGGGCCGGGTCTGAGACCGGAGAGCCCCAGCCCTCAGAGATGCCCCTTGCTGGACTACTCCCTTTGTAACAGCTGAGCTCCTCAGCCCCATATCCAGGCATTCAGGACAAACCCCAGTGGGCAGTGAACACATGCTGGGAAAGGATTGGTCAGAGGCTTATTCAGCTCCGTCCCTATGCGCCCTGCAACACCTCGCAAGTCTGGGTGCTGAAAGCCTCGGCCCTGCGTTGGCACCACAGTATCTCGCCTCCCGATCCAGCCGCCTTTGCCCTGAGCAACTGCTACCATAAATGACCAACAGGTACCCGACTGCTCTGAGCCCTTCCTGGGCAACACTCACACACACACCCACAGAGCTGCACCCCATTCCCAACAACCCACAAACCCTGGTGGCAGATTGCACTTCATGGGAGCTGCAGCTCTCGGACATGACCAGCAGCAGCCTGGCAAGCTGGCAAGAACCCAGCCTAACCCTGCAGGACTTCCCCTACATTTCCAGGGACACCCTCACAGACGTGGACAATGTGCACAGGATCATTGTCTGGGTTCAGCGGCAAGACAAGGAGAACGACTTGCCACAGGACGTGGCCCAGCAGGGAACGGAACAGCAACCAGAGAGGGGAGATTGGGAGCTGGGGTCCCTGACCAGCGAGGACACAGTGAGTGAACAGCCCGGTGTTTGCTCTCCTCTGGTACATTTGAGGGGTTGATAAGCACCCCTTGTTTCAGGGGCACCTGGCTAAACCCCTAGGGACAGAGGTAGGGCTGGAAGCCATGTCCAGCAGAGATCCCTTGAACTCTTACTATGCATTTTCTACTTCAGGAACAGCTTTGTGTTCTGAA
>NW_005843302.1:168136-174886 GCF_000455745.1 Alligator sinensis
TTTCTGGTGCTGGTTATGTTTGTTGTTAAAATTCTTTGTCCCTCCTGTATCTAAAAATGGCACTGATATCCTTATATATCACACTTGGGTATCTCAGTATCACCCAAGGGGGGTGGGAGAAAAATTTGTACTTGCAGATCTCCCGTACGGTGGCTCAAGCTGGAAATAAAAGTGACTGCTGGATATGCTCTCACAGCCCAGCGCACCTACAACAAGGAATCCCAATGATCGGAGTACCAATATCCCTCCGGCAATGGGGAACAATAAACGGCGGCTTCGTTAGACACTACTCGTTAGCTGCCCATCGGTCCGCTCCTAAAGAATGGAGGGCCGCCCCTGCTAACTGGATAATCTCCCCAAGAGTAGAGGCGCCTTTCTGTTACAGATCCAACAACACCGGAGCTTATAATAAAGCCACACCTGTAGGACACTACCCTCATTGCCTAACTACTCTAGATTATAGCCCCAATAGCACCAGTGGAATCCTGTTGGGTAATGTACCCTCTCTCAATTGTACAGGATTCATGGTCTACAACTTTTCTAAGGAACCTCATGTTGCTCTCATTGCAAACAGATCGGAATTTTACATTGACTCCAATTTTACTTCTTGTAATATATCTCGGTCCAGCAGGATAACAGCTGAACGTGGTCCGTCCTATACGATGCATATTAATCGAAAGTGCCGGATATGGCACAACACCTGTCGAGATTTGAGTACCCTTTCTGCCCCAGGCCTTTACTGGCTCTGCGGAAACAGGGCTCATAAAATCTTGCCCTGGAATTGGGTGGGGGCATGCACTCTTGGACGTGTTATCCCTGGTTTTGAAATGCATAGTACAATATATCTGGAACAAGTAAAAAATTTCAACCATCACATGAAAAGGGCGGTTAACCCCTTAGCTACCAGAAACACAGGGTTCCATCAATTTGTGAGAACCTTCATACCGTGGCTTGGAGTAAGAGAATTGGAACTAGCCATAATTAACATTTCAGCCACAATGGAAGCTATGGGAAATGCCACTGCGGATGCAATTCAGGCTCTGCAAGAAGAGATCTCCCAGATCTCACAAGTAACTATACAACACCGCGTAGCCCTAGATTACCTATTGGTATCCCAGGGAGGAGTATGTGCCTTAGTAAACTCCACCTGTTGTGTCTATGTCAATCAGGACATGCGAATTGAAACTGACATTCGTAAAATCCGAAGTCAGTTAAGGGTCTTACATCAAGTGGCCTCAGAGAATACTGACTGGGGTCTAAAAGAAATGTGGTCTTGGCTAACCTCCTGGCTCCCAGATTTCGGGGCCCTTGGCAAGAAAATCCTGTATGGAATATTGTTTGTCTTGATAGTTCTGATAATGTTTTATGTCTTAGTGCAACTGATCCTCTGCTGCGTGAAAGCCAGCAGGAGAAGCTTTAGCAAGGCAAGAAAACCCACAGCAGAGTCTAGAATAATGGTGTTACAAAAGTGTGAGCAGATTGAAAGAAAACATGAAAGGCTGCATGATGAAATAGAGGGGCTCATGAGAATAAAAATTTAAGGGTAAAGTGAGACTAAATAGTCTCAAAGGGGGGGGACTGTGGAATCAGAAAAAATATATGCCTTAAACTTTGACTATTTTAGTTATAAGATGACATAACCGCTTTGTGGAGAATTGCTGGCTCTGTATAGTAGAACAGATAAGAGAAAGTGTTTGTTCTTTGTAACTCCTCTGCAACTGCTTCGCTCACCGCGGCCTTGAAGATAGCAAAAAGTATGTACAACTGTGATTTGCAGGTGCAAGAAGGAGGTTTGTGAACTAACCTCGCCTCCCCCATTAGTTCCCATCCTGATTACAGCAAAGAAATAATGAAGTAATGTTATAGCCGCTTTTCATGCTAATTTCACTATATGATCACGTGAGTTGTAAGCAACTGTTAAAAAGTATATAAGCCTCCTGGTTTTGCTCTTGGGGGGGGACCCCTTCCAAGTGCTTAAAAAATCCATGTCACTTTGGAATCCCCCCTACAGCTGTAGTTTCTTTTGAATAAAAGCTTCTGCTGACCTGACCCAAAAGTATGCTGCGTGTGTTTCCACGACACCTCCTTATCATTGCAGATGGGTATTAGTTACATAACAGAGACTTTTGCTTGGGCTTTGTATAGTGGTTTCTAGGTCAAACCTGACAATGGGGGTCTTCACCCCAATACAGACATGGGGACACAGGCACAAAGACACACACACATGCTCCCCCTCTATTCCTGTCCCACCTGGGCCCATGGAGAATGAGTCACGACCTGATACCCACATGGCTGAGAGAGGTTTTCCTGCCCAGCAGGGACGCAACCTGGCAGCCGCATGGGGATCAGGAGGATCTGATCCCCATGTCACTGGGACACAGCAATCTTGGCTGCTTGGACAGCTCTTCCCTTCACCGCCCTCTTCCCCCCGCCCCCGAATATGAGGATTGAACCAGCCCCCTGCCAGCCTCAGGGTGCCTGGGGCTCCGACGGGCTGCTACAACTGGGCAGCGCAGGGCAGGGGGACAGGAACATCCCTGCTCTCAACTGCACCAATTGGGAACAAATTTGCTCCCACGCAAATTTGTAGACCCTTTTCTGGGGGCAATTAACTGCATTTTTTTAAATATGCAGTAACCTTACTGTGCATTAACAGTTCACAGTGAGCAAGTCTATATGTGCTATATAAACTACCGATCACCTGGGTATAAAAAAATTGGGGGTTCTCACGCATTTGTAATGATTAGGTTTAAGTAGCCACTTGCATTTCTCAAGGTGGCTTCCAGGAAAGCACTGATTTTATTAAACCAGACATCACTATTCATGGTTCCTTGTGTAGATGTCATATATGTTTTGCTGATATCTCTGATGATGTTTTTTCCAGTCCTGAATCTGAAAAAAAAGACATTACATTGAAACAACACTGTAGAAATATATTGTGCCTTAACTTATATCCAAAACCACTTGGGGCCTGATCCTATTCTATCTGTAGTCCCTGGAAAAAAAATGCAATGCCTACCTTTGTAAGATATCATCAGTTTAGCCTTAAGACAGTCACCCAGAGCACTGAGTGGGAGGAGTTTTTGTCTTAGCAGTTTTCCAGGGAGCACACCAGGCTGAAACAGAATCACACTTAGGTGCCACAGTTTACGTGGGCTGTCTGCTAAGTAGAGCAGACCCTGACCCTTTCAGTGACTGAGTGATGTGACTGCAGTCACCTTTAAAAGAAGTAACTGCTGAAGACCAGAGCTGGACAGGAATTTCAGACAAACTTTCTGCTAAAGCTGAAACACATCACTGGAAATTACGCACCGGTTATGCCAGGAGATATTTTTCCTGTCCAGTGTTACAATTCTGGTCAAAAGCAGAGCAACTGAGCCCCTTTTGCCCTGCAGAACAGCTACAACTTAGCATTTTGGGCACTGTAAACCCAGGAAACCCTGGTAAATGAAGCTGGGGTCTAGTTTAGACTTGATTTGGGGCAGTGACTTTAACTTTGCTCTCTGGAGTCCACACGAGTACCTTAACAGGCAGGTTTTTGACTACTGTGAAAAGGGGTCAGTAGAAAAGGGATCTCTCCCCTTTGGCACAGTTTGGATTCAACCTATACAGAACAGGTATTGTGAGATGCAAAAAACATTTTCTGTACTGCTCTGCTGACCAGACAGACACTGCTGTAGCCAACATCTGACAAACGACAGGAACAATTTTGTTAGGATAAACATATTCAAGATGCATCCAGGAGGGAGCGAAGAGTGAAAGGACTTTCCATCTATCTCCTACACCTTTTACCATACAGATTGGGCAATGAGCACTATATAACAATGGGTGCTTTCCCTATAAATAAACAGTTTTATCACTGAGCAAGAAGAGTTGGATAAACCAGACATTCCTCTGCCCACACACCTGTTAATAACTAAGTAAAGAGGATAAAATATCCTTTCACCATATCTCAGGGAAAAAAATCAGACCTGCAGTATTTTATATTGTTTGTGCCATGGGCCTAAAATACCCAGCACAACAAATAAGTGCTTGATGCATCATCTGTATAGGTTGCAAAGAACTCCCTTTCTTGGGTTGTTCAGGAGTGACTTTCCACAGCCTCTAATGCAGGGGTGGGCAAAATACAGCCCATGGGCTAGATCCAGCCCACCAAGGAACTGGATCCAGCTCATTGCTGCCCACATGGCACTTCACGTGGAGCTATGCCCTGCCCGCTCACACTGGGGAAGCTTGCACTGGGCTCCCGCTGGTACCTGCTGGCCCAGGCCCTGGCCAGCACGCAGCTTCTGCCAGGGCTGTTCCCGGTACGGCTGCAGCCAGGTGCTGCTCTATGCCCCTTGCCTCCAGTGGCAGCTCTGGCTTTTGATCTCACCGCTGCCTCGCTGCTCCACGCTGCCCTGCACTGGGCAAGCAGTTTCAGTTGGGCAGCTCCTGTCGCAGTGTGCGAAGCTCTGGCTTCAGCTCCCAGCTGCCGGATCTGGAACTAGAGGCCCATGTGCCTGCCGAGAGTGGTGCGGCGTGGTGCAGCAAGAGAGAGAGGAGGAGCTGCTGCTGGAAGTGGGGGCTGCAGAGCAGTACCTGGACAGCTGCAGCCGCACCAGGAACAGCCCGCTGGAAGGTGCTCCTGCTCCTGCCCTTGCGGCACCGCGCCATGCTGCGCCACACCGTCCTGGGTGGGCGGGTGAGCAGCTTCAGCTGGGTGACTCCTGCCACAGTGCTGGGGCTCCGGCTTCAGCTCCTTGCCACTTCCCTGGGAGCTGGACCCGGAGCCCCATGTGCTGTAGCAGAAGCAATTTCCAGCAGGCTGTTCCCAGGCGGCTGCAGCCAGTTGGACGAGGCCCCTTGCCTCCAGCAGCAGCTCCTCCTCTCACTCCTGCTGCACCACGCCAAACCGCTCCTGGAAGACACGTGGGGCTCCAGCTCCAAATCCTGGAACCGGAGGTGGGGGGTGCAGAGCAGCACCTGGCCCAGGTATGGTCACCAGAAAGACCACAGCATGGGTTTCCCGGTGTGAATGGGCAGGGCTCAGTCCCGTGTGGAGTCCCAGGGACCGCACTGCCAGGTGTAGCTCTGCTGCACACACCCTCTCCCCTCTTCCCCTTCCCCACAGCAGGCTCCCCAGACCTAGTGCCCAGGCAGCACCGCCTCTACACGCACATACATATAAACACACACACACATGCCACCCCCACCCTGCACCCTAGAGGGTAGGGACATGTGATCCCAGACTTTCCTGCCCTTCCCACTCCACTCCCCAGCCCCAGAGGGAGTTTGGGTGAACTGTTGTGTGGGTACGGAGGGGAGGGTTGATGACCTGGCCCGCAACAGCTCATCAAAACTCCCTATGTGGCCCTTGGGCCCAAATAGCTGCCGACCACTGCTCTAATAAGAACCCCATGGCCCTGGACAGCTCCAACCCAGGGGCCCATGACAGGAGCAAACCAGATGATTTCCACTGTCATGATGAGTCAGAGGTGAGAGGACAGGAGTGAACACAACCAGAGAGGATCCTGGCCCCTTGGCAGAGCACTGCTCTTCTGGCATTAGTCCCCCACGCAGCAGCTCCCCTCTGGTCCTAGGTCTCATCCTTGTGGAAAGGCAAGAGGCAGCCCAGGACCTTGGAGCTTCAGGTCTCCAGGGAGGCTGGCTGCCAGACTGCTTGTGCTGCACCGAATTTGCTTCTTTAATGAAACATTCAGGCTTGAAGTTAAAATTCTTGCCTGGGGCCTCTGCCCATCCTACATACCAAGGGGCAGGAACATGGGAGCCTTCCCACCCTGTCTCCCCCAGCACTAGCAGGGGAAACCCAATTGTCTTGGGAGAGGCAAGAGAAACAGCAATGTGGTTCATCTCTACTCCAAGAGAGACAGGGATGGTATCCCAACACTTTCTTTCATGGCTGGAACGTGCTGCCTAAGTGAGTTGTAGTCAGGCCAGTTGTGCAACCTGGGGTTTGGCTACAGCCAGAAGAGGAACAGCACAGCTCGGGGGTTAGGTGATCCACAGTGTGTGGGTACAGGATCCCATTCCCCAAACTGGTAATACACAGAACTGTGGCTTCACATGGCCAAGGCATGTGTAAACAGGGAGGAAAGAGGGTACAACCACACAACTACGTTGAGAAGGAGACACATTGATCCATAGATTTCATAGATTTCATAGACATTAGGGCTGGAAGGGACCTCGGAAGATCATCGAGTCCAGCCCCCCGCCCAAAGGGCAGGAAGTCAGCTGGGGTCATAGGATCCCAGCAAGATGAGCATCCAGTTTCATCTTGAAGGTGTTCAATGAAGGCGCTTGAACCACCTCCGGTGGCAGGCTGTTCCAGACCTTGGGGGCTCGGACAGTAAAGAAATTCTTCCTTATGTCCAGCCTGAAACGATCTTGAAGTAGTTTGTGACCATTCGACCTCGTCATCCCTTGGGGCGCTCTGGTGAACAAACGTTCCCCCAGATGCTGGTGGTCACCCTTGATAAACTTGTAGGTGGCCATCAGATCACCCCTGAGCCTGCGCTTTTTCAGGCTAAAGAGCCCCAGGGCTCTCAGCCTGTCATCGTAGGGTCTGCTTCCCTGACCTCTGATCATGCGCGTGGCTCTTCTCTGGACTCTCTCAAGCTTCTCCACATCCTTTTTGAATTGTGGAGCCCAAAACTGGACACAGTACTCCAGCTGCGGCCTCACTAAGGCCGAGTACAGGGGGAGAATGACGTCCCGGGATTTGCTTGAGAAGCATCTATGGATGAAAGC
>NW_005843302.1:175302-178405 GCF_000455745.1 Alligator sinensis
GGCTCCCCACATATCTGAAAAAGGACTTTTTATTGTCCTTGATGCTCAAAGCTAGCTGGAGTTCAGTTGCAGCCTTGGCTTTCCTGGTCTGCTCCCTACAGACCAGGATTTATTTCTATCCACCATAGAAATAAATGCTGCAATGAGATCAAAACCAGGGCAGTGGGCAAAATGGTATGTATGTTGATGACCAGTATGTTAATGACCATTCTGTCTGTCCTGGACTAGCATCTTCAGGAGCTTGTGATCTGCACTTATTCTGACCAGGTCTGATGTGGTTCATGCTTACCCCCTATCCCAGTGGAGAGAGAGAGAGAGACAGAGAGAGACAGAGAGCGAACGCAAGCACCAGAAGGTAAAGAACCTTGTTCACCCCAAACGTATCTCTGCAGTGAATCCATCAATTCAAGCCCTTCCCACTCCACTCCACAGCCCCAGAGGGAGTTTTGGTGAACTGTTGTTGGGGTACGGGGGCGAGGGTTGCTGACCTGGCCCGCAACAGCTGATCAAAACTCCCTATGTGGCCCTTGGGCCCAAATAACCGCCCACCACTGCTCGCCAGTGGGGCAGCTAGCAGTCAGCCCCAAGCAGGATGGGGATCCCCACCGAGCTGGGGGCTCACTGCTAGCTGCTCCAACAGTGGATTGGGGCAGGGGCTGGGACCTGCCCCTCCCCTGCAGCTCTTTCCAGGCCCTGTACCTTGATCATCCAATTGAGGCACGGGGCTGGGACCGGCCACTGACTGGCACAGTTTCCAGCCTCTGCTCTGACATCGCACGGCTGGGCCTGGAGAGCCTCTTCCCCGTCCAGCTCGGCAATCACAGAGCTGGGTGGAGAGCAGGCTGGAGAGACTGTTCCCTGCCCAGCTGTGGTCATGGAGCTGGGTGGGGAACAGGCTCCCCAGCCCCCACCAGCAGGGACTTGCCAGCCGCTGCTCTATGGCTGGGGGACAGGGCTGGGAGATCCTTAGCGCCCAGTGCCAACTCCACGTGTTCAGGGGGCCAGTGCTTGGAGGCAGCTCTAGGAGATCCTTTTCCCCCAGTACCTGCTCCACAGTTGGGGGCTGGTGCTGGGAGATCTTTATTCTTAAATTTACTCAAGATTAGAGCAGTTGACAGCACAGTAAGCATGTACACATGGAGACATGCACACTTACTGCACAGGAAATGGCTCTACTTCACAGTAAAGTGTCTCGTATAGATGCACCCCATGTATACCAACCACTCTTTTGGCTCTATGCCCACTGCTGATTCCACCACACTACAGACAACCCCAGGTAGGGAGCTACAGGCTTCCTCTCTTCACTAGGCCAGCAGAGGAGCAAGAGAGGAGTGAGACAGATCAGAGGATCTGGCCCACTCCGGGCATCTCTGCTGTATCTTTGACTTCCTGCTAGGATCTAGAGTTTGCTTTTCTTGCCATCAGCCTCTTATTTCTCCTTCAGGGTTTGTGGTTGCTGCGCTGGGGCACATCCCTGGGCAAGACCCACAGGCATCGCATTAACACCAGGTTTCATAACTTTCTGTCTTTCCTCTCACAGTCGGGCAGCGGCGTCCCTGAGATTGATCCGAGTGAAAACTTCTATGGTTACATCTACTGCAGCATCTGCCCCATAGAAATCCATGAGGAGGTTCTTGGTGTCTATCCTGTCGGCATCCTCCAGCTGCCCTCGTGGGATCCTGTCCATTTTCCCAGGGTCAGAATGTAATAATGCATCTTTAAACCTTTTGAACTCTTCTTCCAAAAGGTCTTCAAGGGCTTGTAAGAGCAGGTTATTGATTCTGCTGTTTTGGTTTTCCATCGCTTTGTATCAGGAAATGAATCTAAAAGAAAATGTAAAATTAACCCAAGGTCTAGTGAACAGCTTTTCACCCCAAACTTCATTTGTGGAGCAGTAGCTAACCTCTTTGCAGAGTCTTTGTCAGGCTCTAACGAACTGCTGTAACTAAGGGACCATCTCCCAATTCCCAACCTCTGTAGTCTAAGCAAGGTACTGCCTCTAAATGATAACTTTTCTTCTTAGCTTCCCATCACTTAATCGGCGTGCTCAAAAGCAGTCAATATTGGGACTCCCTACCTGATCCCTGCTCAGGATCACAGCCCTTGCTCATTCCAGTCCCTCACCTCTGGCCCCATCCTGTTCTCCCACAGCAAGCATGGGGTGTCCTGCAGGGTGCTGGGAAGGGCTCCCCCAGTCTGTGCTTGGCCTCAAGACCACAGGTCTGCATTTCTGAACAGCTCCCATCACAGCATCTCCCTTCCCTCATCGTCTGCCTTGACACATACTCCTTGCTCAGTGCCATAAGCAATACATCCCCTGTGCCCATCTATCAGGCTACCTTTTCCTCTCAGTTATTAATAACACCTCCCCTCACCATATCAGACCTTCTGGGTAGAGAGACTCACCGATCACAGACAACCTTCAGCAACAGCCCAGTGTCCAGAGTCCCTGAAGGAAGTAAATCGACTGGCAGGATCTCTCTCATGGGTGCCCTGCACTGGAGATCCTGTGGCCTCTACTCCAGGTTGAGGCAGAGTCAGGAGAAGGCTGATCCCCTGATGGGACAGCGCAGCGTATGGCCTGAACCCTGTGCTCTGACTCCTGTTCTTCATTTAGGTTACACCAGGGGTGGGCAAAATAGGGCTATTTTCTTGGGGCTAGAGCTGAGGGCCTAGCATGCACGTGGGAGCCAGGCACAGGTTAGGAGGTGAAGCCTGTGGCGGGCCAGTAGGGGGCGCTCCTGCGTTGAGCCGCCCACCTCCCTGCTCCCGCCCACCTTCCAGGCTCCGAGTGCCTCCCTTAGGGTGCCTCCCGTCCGGCCGACCCCTTCCCTGGAGCACACCCGCTAGCCTGGGGGTCCCGCTGCCACCATCCAAGGCTCTGGACTCACTTCTGGCTCTGTGCACCTTGGAAAACACAGGCCTGATCGTCCAATGGGTACTAGACCCAATACAAGCACTTGGGGCACTTCCCCAAGTCAGGGGCTGATTAGGAAGCCTCCCTTAGTCCACCGACCTAAGGGGCCTCCTTGGCATAATTTAGACCCACCCCTCAATAAGTCTCCACACCGGTCTCAAAGGAGAACTTTATTGATTACAGGGG
>NW_005843302.1:178671-181331 GCF_000455745.1 Alligator sinensis
ACCGACCAATCTGCCAAGCATCCCTGGCTACCTGGGCCCGCGCGCAGGGCCGGGCTTTTCCCCACCCTGCCCAGGTGACCAGAGCATCGCCTCCCAGGCGCCAGGCTTTTGTCATGCAGACAAGGTGGGAGATCCCCGCCCTGAGGGACTCAACAGCAGCCTCTCAGGCTGGCAGAGACAGGTCTCTGGAGAGGGGCACCGACGGTGGCATTTCTGCCACAAAGCCTGAGTACTTAGGGTACCATGTTAAGTGGCTAGAGTAAGGGACAGGTCCAAGATGCAATGTGAAGGTCAGCTGCCAAAGATGAACAGCTGGGGCTGATGACTGTGGGCACAAGCCAAGAACAGGGAGCCTGGAAGGAGATCTCTACGATGGTGCAAGAGACCCAACCAGGGAAGTCTATATGGAAAGGGGAACGATGTTCATGAGAATGGAAGCTGGCACCTCTGGTATCGGCAGTGCTCCACCTCTGAGCACCCAGCCATTGAGATGAAGAACAAATTCAAATGCCTAATATCAGGAGGGTAGAGCCTAGTCCACTGGCCGAAAATGCCATGTTATGCCCATGTAAAACCTCAGTAATCTGGTTGGTATTTGCCAGCCGCTCCCTCAGGAAAAAAACAAAAAAACAAAACAGCCAAATACATCCTAAAGCTTTCTACAGCACAACTTGTGCACATCATGGAAAACAAAGCATTGATACACCATGGATAAAAGCTGGCTGTATATCCACAGCTGAAGCATATCTTGTGCTGTTAACTCCAACTAGGAACCACCAAGCCTAGGAGGAGGTGAGATTATTTGGGCAGCATCATTCACATGGTCCTCACAGCCACCAACTCGGGAAAATAATGCAAGAGCAATAACATGACTTTCCTGTTTCTCTGTGTCCTCCTGTCCCGGTACGCAGACTATAAAATGGCCTCCTCTCAGACACGTTCCCAGTGGCCTCCTTTGCCAAAAGTGGCTAGACATCCCCACCCGTGGCATTGTAAAGATTTTTAAAGGCCTGGAGACAGAAATTCATAACTCTGCTGGACAGTACAGGGGAGAGTAGATGTTAGCGTTAGCAAATGCTAATAGTAAGGACTGCTAGTCAGCGGCCATGTCTACACAAGCAGCCGAGGGCGCTGTTGTCGCTGTGCAGTCCCAATACCACCCGGTTAGTTTTAGTTGCTACTGTGCAATGGTGTCAGCATCATGGCTCGTGACCAGCAATGCTATGCTGCCATATCGATGAGCTACAGTGCGGTAGCTTGTCGCTACGGTGATGCAGCATCCCGTGCAGACGTGCCCTATGTGAAGGGAAACTAGCGCTTGTGATCGGTCACACATTCGGGGTCCATGCCCTCTCCAAGGCTAGGGATGTGCCTAGGACCATGGCTGCTCCAGCCCTGCCCTGCTTGCTGGCTCTCCAGCCCCGTCTAGGCCAGCGAGGACGGGGTGGAGGAGGGACATGGCCTGTTCCCTGCAGCCCCCAAATCCCCTCTCCGCTCCTTGTCAGAGCCCAAGCCCCGTCCACCTTGCGATCCCCTGTGCAGTTCCCTCCTTAACTGAGAAAACTGCGACTTACTTTTCTCCAGGACCCAAACCTCAGGCTGTTTGATTCAGGAGCAAACACCACCCAAGTGGGGGAAGGAAAGTAACTGGAAGCACAGAGCTGGAAGGGCTGGTCTCAAGCTCCATCCCATAATAATAAGCATGAACACTTTAACCCTATAAATGCCCAATTCCTGCAGAGAGGGGATGCTCTCCCCATCTGTGGCCAGGTCTATTGTGACTCCCCCCGGCCTAGGGGCGCAGTCCTTGGGCAGGGGCTTGAGCCCACGTCAAGGTTGATGCTTTCCCCATTGCGGGTCGGCCTCAAACATCACCTCCTAGGTGCCCTGTGGGTGGGCACGGGGCCCGCGATCCCCCCCCCCCTGCCATAGACTCAGGGGTTCAAGTCCCCAACCCCCTCAAGTGCTGAGGGGGCAGGTGGGGGGGGCAACAGCCACAACTGCCCCTGGAAGGAACCGGGGCTGGGGGCCGCCTTCCCCTCGCACAGCGCCTCCCGCTCATCCTCCAGGGGTTAGAAATCCCAGTGCTGGGCGATTTCCCAACCCCGCAGTGAGCGAGGTCCCCCCAGCCCCGGACAGGGCCTGTTCCCCTCAGGCGGGTGGGAAGCGCAGTGACAGCCCTGCCCCAGGGGTCATGGGGGGCATGAGGGGCAATGGCTCCACAGGCGGGTCGGGGGGTCCCTGTGCCAGGGACACTGAGAAACCCACGTCCTTCCTCCCACCGCCCCTGCACGGACCCCAGGGCGCCAGGGATGCTGCTCCCCGCACTGCTGCAGCTGTTGCTGGGGGCAGGGCCAGGAGCGCCCCGGACCCAGGCCAGGGGGTCGAGGCACCGGCTGGGGGCTCTGTACCCGCACCTGCTCCTGCATTCCCCATGGATGAGACACTGCGACCTGCTCACGAAGGCCCCAGTGACCTGGCACCGAGGCCTTGTCCAGGGTCTCTGGGTGGATCCTACACGCTGGTGTCATGTCTTTGTCCCACCCCGCATGCAAGGCTGGACACACACCTCCTCGGCAGCTCACGCAGCCCTGATCAGTCAGTGTCTGTTCACAGAGAGACGTCCCCCAGGCACTGGCTGCGGGGGGCTGGGGGCGGGG
>NW_005843302.1:181341-185749 GCF_000455745.1 Alligator sinensis
GGCCCTGGGGCGGTGCTGGTGTGCCGGGTCCCTGTCCCGCCCTGCTCCGCCCGCCACCCCCGACTCAAGCTGGGCAGGGCCCGGGGCGGCGCTGGACGTGCGGCCTGAGCCGGGCGGTGGCAGCTCGCGGGCTGGGGCCGGGAGGGACGCGGGACGCGAGGGCTCCTGTAACGCTGCTCCTCCTCCTCCTCGCTGCTTCCCTGCGCAGAGCGGGACGGTGTCTCTGGCGCAGGGCCCGGCGCTGGGCTGGGGACGGTGTCTCTGGTGCAGGGATTCCAGACGTGGCCCCCGTGTTCGTCTGAGGCCGCCCAGAGCCCAGGCAGGGGCACCTTAGAGACCAGCCGGGTCAGACACGAGCTGCAGGAGGCAGCGACCTGCTCTGCGGTGCCTGGGGCCTTTGGGACGGTCTGGGCCCAGCCCTGGGGCGCTCCTGTGGGCTGGGGTCTCTGGACTGGTTCCTGTTGGGCCCCGTGGCCCCACTTGGGCACGCAGCACCCCACGGGGCCAGTCTGGGGCAGCCTTTGGTCCCAGGTGCAGCTGTGCTGGAGGACGTCACCCCCTGGTGCTGCCCGGCGCGGAGAAGAGGGGCCAGGGCAGCAAAGGCAGCCGGGCCATCAAGGCACAACCTCTAGGGGAAAGGGAACAAAAAAAAAAAAAAAAAAGCATGAATTCTCTCTGTAGGTATCACCGTGTAGAGGCCATCGAGCCCGGGACACTGCACACCACAGGGGTCTTTGCTTGGACAGACCTTGTCCTGCAGCAGCTCCTCAGAGCCCCAGCACAGAGCAGGCCCCCCTGGACAGGCCCTGCACAGAGAATAAGAGTGCGGCCCTTGCTAAAAAGAGACCCCACCCCAGTGCCTGTTGAACTGCACAGTGTCCCTGTCATTCCCCCCCCTGCCTGCTGCTCCCACCACCGCCACCTGATTTCCTCTAAGAAGAAAGGGGAGGACAAAGACTAGGTTTTGGCCTGGAGCCTTTTCCTTCACCCCACCCCACTGCCCTGGTGAGCTCTGTTCAGAGCACAGCACGTGCAGGTGGGACTGTGCAGCCCTTACCCGTGTGCTGAGCCCTTACTCACACAGGCTGCTTTACTGCTTTCCCTGGGGCTGCTCCATGTGCAGAGCGGGTGGGAGATGTAATCTCACTAATCATCTCTGCATGGAAGTGTAACCCGGGTGGCGGCCCAATAGTTCCCACTTCTGCCCAATATCAGGGATAGTGTGGCGGGAGTGGGGCAGGGCTTCCGGCCAGCACCAATTTACTATCCAGCCAGCCCCTGCTCCCCACAGAGCAGCCTGTGATCCCAAGAAGGTCTAACACTTAACTGATTTAACTATTTACACTTGATTTACAAAACAAGAATAAGAGGAAAGGTTATTTACAAGTGAACTTAAATGGCAGAACCAGAATCACAAAACAAACCACAATGCATTAGTCCAGTGGGGAGGCACTGTGTGAGCTGGCTGAGCCCAGGGGGCACCACAAGGGGGTTTCTTCCAGCTGGGTCCAGCCTCTTCGTGCAGGGGATGGAGCCTGGCCACGGGCCTCTGAACTATCCCAGCCTGCCCCGCTACACAATCAGAGCTCCTGGGAGCCACAGGGTCGAGGGCGGTGTGTGTGCTCACATGTACCTCCATGCAAGAAGGGAGGTACAGAGGTGTGTGTGTGTGTGTGTGTGTGGGACAGGAGACACCAGGCTAAATGCATGTGTATGTGTGGAGGCACAGGGTGAGTGTGTATGCGTGTGTGTGTCTGTGAGTGTGTGAGGAGGCACCAGGCTCTGTGTGTGTGTGTGTGTGTGTGTGTGTGTGCATGCAGGCACAGAGGTGTGCATGTGTGCACACGTGTGTGGAGGCGCAGGGGTGTGTGAATGTGTGTGTGTTTGACAGAGGAGGCACTGCAGTGTGTTATGTCTGTATGTTTGTGTGTGCGAGACGAGGCACTGGGGTGTGTCTGTGTGAGATGAGGCACCGGGCTGTGTTGTTACCTGTCAGCTCTGTCTTCCTGAGGGAGGCCTGGCACTCAGCTTGCTGGACTTACCAAGGACTTTTTCTATCCCCACCCCCCTCCACCTCCCCACCCCCAACAAACACACACACACACACACCCCTCATCTAACCAGAACTAAGCAGAAGAAAAGTTTAATAGGCATCTTGGGCCATACATTCCCCGGTCCCAGTATGGGAAGACTATTTAAACTTGATTGACTAAAACTCGGTTGCCGGGTTAGGGAATGCTGAGGCAAGAAACCAAGTCAGAGGGGGCATGGGCAACCTTTGAACAATGGGTAAAGGTTCATCACAATGTCCAGCCCATTGGAGCCCTGACCACAAATGCTGTCATACGTTTCCCAGGATGACTGGTGGAAGTCCTCCCCACAAAGTTTATGAAGTAAGATCTGGAAGTCATGCTAAACTGAGTCTTATTCACAACAAGTGAAATACAAAACCCTGACGCTGCAAGCATAGCTAGGCCATCTGAGAAGAAACAATGTGGTATCCCATCCAGCACAGCTTCTATTCATAAGAATTTCAAGCTGGCTCCCAAGTGTCTGGTTACTCCTTAAAACCTTATGTTTTTCCTGATTGCTAACCAGTTTCTTGAGATGTTCCAAACCAGATAACCCCTTGTCACCAGAAAAAATAATTATTTACACAATTAAGAGAATGCTTTGAAGAGGCTGCACTAAGGGTATAGAAAGCTGTAAAAGCAGCAAACAGTGTGCTTCAAGAGGGAGAAATCTCTCTAACACCATCCGCTATTGTTCTCGAGAAGCTGGAAGAAACAGATCGTCTCTTTCCGTTGTCTGTTTAACCTTCAAGGATCGTGCTGAGAACTTTACCTTTCAGCAAACAACCCGAGGGCACAGGAACGGTGAGATCCCAGCTCTCGCGCTCTCTCTCTTTCTCTCTAGGCATAGCTTTCTGAACCTGAATTGTATTAGTTAAGCTTAAGCTAGGTTTCTCCAAATACTCAATGAAACCAGGGGAATATTGTAATTGCTTTTGTTTGTTTTCCCTTGCATGTCTATTACTACTAGTACCATTATAAATGTCATATACTTAGCAATAAATAACTTTTATAGTCAAACTCGTAACTGGGTATATTTTTCATTCTCTACCTCCCTTCCCCACTTGCTCTGCAGCAACGCTTCTTTTACCTAAGCCAAAGATCCCTGTGGAGCCCAGGAATACTGTGGGGTCCGCACATCAAGAGGCTACCACTACTGGGACAGTTAGGGCAAAAGATTGGGACGTGCTGAGTTTGCGACACATAAGGGGATCAGCTTGTACAGGCTGGTTGACCCAGTTCGGATCAGATGTGCCCTAATGAACTGAATGCTGGCCCATGAACGTGTCAGCTGGACACACAGCCTGATCACAAATGCGCGCGTGTGTGTGTGTGTGTGTGTGTGTGTGTGTGTGTGTGAAGAGGCGCAGGGGTGTGGCTGTGTTTGCACATGTGTGAGGAGGTACACGGGGATGTGTGTGTGAGTATTGTGCGGGCCGGGAGCGACCCGAGCCCTTTTCGCGCTGCACGCGGGCTGTGGCCAGCAGCCCGGGCACACCGGGGGTGGAGAGGGAAGGCCTTCGAGCTGGAATTAGGCACGGACGCGTAGCGGTAGTTTAAAAGATTGTTTACTTACACCGAGATGGCAGTGGTGCAGGCTGAAAACTTGCTTAAGTTGCAGTTACAGACAGGAAAGAAGAGAGGCGGACAAGAGTTCTAGACTTGTGAACTCTAGCCCAATCCGGCTGAAGGCTCTGAACATGCAAACCCGTCGTGTCAGCCGAAGAAAGTACTCGTCCGGAAGAGCTCTGAATAAACTCACACAAAGTTTGCTAGGCTCTGTGGGTTCCTCTGCGCACTCATTCACACGGAGTTTGCTAGGCTCCGTGGGTCCAGTTCTTTTGCGCGCGGGAAGGGATACGTCTGGGTTGCGCTCGGCGACGGGGAGAGGCTAGAGGTTGATCAGACCTCCGTTGCCTGCTTTAAATGCACTGGGTCTGTAAGGATCCGCAGCGCTTAGAGATCTTCACACAGCGTAAAGTCTCCTCCTCCCTTGTGTCTGAGTACAAAAGGTGACCAAACGCTCAGCCCGCATGCCAGACCAATGCAGAACACGAGAGCGGGTCATGTTCAGCGTGTGAAGAGCTCATGATCATGAGGCCGACCAGCTCGTGATCAGACAGCCTTAACAAATCAGGAGCTGCAGGAGAAGCGTGCCTGCCTGGCCAGCAGACACACTCTCTTAACTGTAAATCAGCAGCCTCCTCTGATTGGCTGAAGAGTTTATAAAAGGGACAGCGCGCTAAAGCGCAGGGTCCCGGGTTCCACACAAGCCCTCGGATAGGACTGATCACCCTGTCCAGGAATCCGTGTCCCCATGGACGAATAGTCATACG
>NW_005843302.1:185820-186147 GCF_000455745.1 Alligator sinensis
GAAAAAGCAATTGCTATCTCCTACCTGTCATCTTTAACTACTGCTTCACCACTGTCGTTCTGTTGTGTAACCACTGTTGAAATCTTACTGTAAGTAAACGTTAAGTTCAATTTTACTATCTTCCAACTGAGTCAGTGTCCCTTTCATCCCCGGCCTGTCCATAAGGCGGGTTGGTCATCCACCCGCCCCCCGGTTCAACTGGTAAACCGCATGGTGAGTGCTGCGGTTACTAACACCTTGTTCGTGGAGTCCTCCAACTTGGGCGGAAACCACTCAAGCCTCTTATACGGCTAGCAAGCCAATCACTAGCCGCCACGTGTGAATAAT
>NW_005843302.1:199494-213568 GCF_000455745.1 Alligator sinensis
GGCTGAAGGCTCTGAACACGCGAGCCTGTTGTGTCAGCCGAAGAAAGTACTCGTCTGGAAGAGCTCTGAATAAACTCACACGAAGTTTGCTAGGCTCCGTGGGTCCAGTTCTTTTGCGTGCGGGAAGGGATACGTCTGGACTGCGCTCGGCGACGGGGAGAGGCTAGAGGTTGATCAGACCTCCGTTGCCTGCTTTAAATGCACTGGGTCTGTAAGGATCCGCAGCGCTTAGAGATCTTCACACAGCATGAAGTCTCCTCCTCCCTTGTTCGTGGAGTCCTCCAACTTGGGCGGAAACCACTCAAGCCTCTTATACGGTTAGCAAGCCAATCACTAGCCGCCACGTGTGAATAATTTAGAACTGGCCAATAATGGGACTCAAATTAGCATACAAATGGTGGGAACTCTTTGCAACGAGCATTTCTGTGCTGCAACAAAGAAATGCACCCTGCAAAGAAAGCTTCAAATTGGCGGGAAATTCTCCCTTGCACTGGGGTTCTCTTTTGCAGCAGAAAACTCCACCGTGCAAGGAAGCTGCAATTTAGCGGGGACAATTTAGCAGTGCCGAAGCACACACAAACAAAAATCACACCCTCTGGGTTGTGACAAGTATAAGCAGGCACAGGGCAGGTTTGGGTGCATGTATGTATGTGTGTAGGAAGTGGCACAGGTGTGTGTGTGTGTGTGTGTGTGTGTGTGTGTGTATGCATGTGAGGGTGAGATGCAGCACTGGGGTGTGCCTGTGTGTGTGAGGGAGGACTACCTAGGCTGTGTGCCCATGTATTTGAGGAGGCACAGGGTGTGTGTGGGGGTGGTGTTTGTGTGTTTGTGAGGCAGCACAGGTGAGTGTGTGTGAGAATGCAAATAGTTGTGTGTGTGAGGAGACACACCGGTGTGTGTGAGTGTGAGTAGGCACAGGGGAGTGTGTGTGCATGTATGTTTCTGTCTATGAAGAGGCACAGAGCAGGGGGGGGGTGTTTGTGCGTGTGTAAGGAAGACCAGGTCTGTGTGTGTGTGTTTGTGCAAGATGAGCACTGGCATGTTTCTGTGTGTGTGAGGAGGCACTGGGCTGTGTGCATATGCAGGTGAGGAGGTACAGGGTGTGTGTGTGAGGAGGCACGGGGCATGCATGCATGCATGAATGTGTGTGTGTGTGTGAATAGGTAGACAAGTATGTGTATGTGTGAGAGGAAGCACAGGTGTGTGTGTGTGTATGTTCATATGTTTGTGTGAGAGGAGGCACACGCTGGGGTGTGAGCAGGCACATGGTTTTGTGTGTGTGAGTTTGAGGAGGCACGTATGCATGTATGTATATATGAAGGGTGGGTGTGGATGTGTGTGTGTCTGTGAGAGAGAGAGAAAGGAGGCACCTGGGTGTGTTGTGTGTGTGTGTATATGTGTGTCTGAGGAGGCACGGGGGGGTGAGTATGAGCAAGCACAGAGGGTGTGCATGCATGTATGTGTGTGTATAAAGAGGCACAGACGTGTGTTTGTGTATGAGTGTGAGTGCGAGACATAGCACTGGGGTGTGTCTGTGTGTGTGAGAGGAGGCACACACGTGGACTGTATGCGTGTGCATTCCAGGAAACACAGGGGGGGGGGGGGGGGGGGGGGGTGCTACAGCAGCCCTCCCTTGGAGGCATAGGTGAGTGTGTGTTTGTGTGTGAGTGAGGATGCACATTTGTATGTGTGAGGAGGCAGACAGGTGTGTGTGTGCACGTGCGAATGGTACTAAGAACAGAGGGGTGCGCATGCATGCATGCGTGTGTGTGTGTGGATAAAGAAGCACAGAGATATGTATGTGTACACAGAGGGGGTATGAGGAGACACGGCGGGGGTGGGAGGTGCGTGCATTCGTAGTGCACCCCATCTGGGATTTCCTTAACTGCGTCCTGGATTTCACTAAAACTAGGATGGTCACCACACCCAACACAGACCCAGAAGCACAGACCGCGGCATCTGCGCTCAGCCGACCTATCCCGCTGTCCCAAGCACCAGGACGAAGACACCTCGCCATGTTGAATGTTCCCAGAGAGACTTAGTGAGTGCCTGGAGGAAGCTGCATGCTCCTTCATAGATTTCATAGACATTTGGGCTGGAAGGGACCCCGAAGGATCATCAAGTCCAGCCCCCTGCCCCAGGGGCAGGAAGTCAGCAGGGATCATAGGATCCCAGCAAGATAAGCATGCAAATGTGTCTTGAAGGCGTTCAAAGTGGGTGCTTGAACCACCTCTGGCAGCAATCTATTCCAAACTTTGGGGGCTCAGACAGTAAAGAAGTTCTTCCTTATGTCCAGCCTGAAATGGTCATGGAGGAGTTTGTGACCGTTTGACCTTGTCATCCCTTGGGGAGCTCTGGTGAACAATCGTTCCCCCAGATCCTGGTGAGCACACCGATAAACTTCTAGGCAGCCACCAGATCACCCCTGAGCCTGCGCTTTCTAGGCTGAAGAGTCCCGTGGCTCTCAGCCTTTCATCATAAGGTCTGTGTTCCTGACCTCTGATCATGCACGTGGCTCTCCTCTGCACTCTCTCAAGCTTCTCCATGTCCTTTTTGAATTGCACATCCCAGAACTGGACGCAGTACTCCAGCTGTGGCCTTACCAAGGCCGAGTACAACAGGAGAATGACATCCTGGGATTTGCTCGAGAAGGATCTATGGACCCTTAGCACAGTGTCTGCAACTTGCAGCTGGGATGTCTCAGTCCCTCGCACAGCAGCCACACGCCGTCATCCCCCAGATCACCGTTACCAGTCAGGTGCAGCTCCGTCAGGCTGGGGCTGGGGCTGGTGCTGAGAGCAGCGGCGAGATCCCCACAGCAGGCGGCTGTGAGACAGCAACCCCACAACCTGGAGGAGAGGGAAGCACAGAGCAGAGTGACCAGGGCATGAACGAGGCCATCGCAGATGCTGTGACAGGCAGCCCCCCCACACCGACCTCTCCTGAAGGACATGAACATGAAGGAGGAGGCAGAAAGGTTCAAGTTTCAGGCCTTGCCCAGTGACAAACCAAGGGAGACCCATGGGAGGATGGGGAAAATCAAGACCTGGAGAGGGATGCACTATGTGAGCCTGGTGGCACGGCCTGCTCCACAGCTGATGCTGCTGTTTTAAATCAAGGATGTTATTGGCAGGGATCCTGGTTTTCTCTGATAAAAAATCCAAACTTTCTGATAAAAATCCCAAATTCTCTGATTAAAACTCCCAGAATTTGTGTTTTTACTTGATTAAAATGAAATGTCACTATGCATACAGGTATCAGTTGAAAACAGTGTTTTACTGATATAGTTACAACTCTAAACCAGTCTGGGAGCTGACAGTGCCTCAGTTATTATAATAAAATACATTCTCAGTACCTAGAGACTTTGGTGTTTGATTTTGGATTTTTTATCCTAGAAAATCAGAGCTGCCCCTGCCCCCTTCACTGCCCAGGGTGCGGGTCCAGCTGCGGCTGTCCCTCCTCTCCCCGCTGGTTTGTGGTGCTGAGCAGCCCTGCTCTGCTGGTGCCCTCACTCCCGCCCCGCAGCCTCTGCCCCCCCCACGTGCTCCTGCCCCGCAGCAGTTCCCACCACAGGCAGAGGGAGAACAAATGATTTGGGGAGCCCTAGTGTGCCCCCCCCCCAGGTAAGTCTGTGGGGGAAAGGGCAGGGGGAGGGGGAAGGGCCGTGGGGGGCGCAGAGGGAGGCCCCCAGGGTGAGGAAGCACAGGAGAGTGTGTGTGTGTGTGTGTGTGTGTGTAGGCAAAGGGGTGCGTGCATGTGTGTGTGTTTCTGTGTGTGTGAGGAGGCATGGGTGTGTGTGGGTGTGTGGGTGTGTGTGTAGGAACAGTGGGGGGTGTCAGTATGAGTAGGCACAGGAGGGGGCTCTGCATGCATGTGTGTGTGTGTGTGTTTGAAGAGGAACAGACGTGTGCCTCTGTGTGTTTGAGTGCAAGGTGCAGCACTGGGGTATGTCTGTGTATGAGAGGGAGGAGGCACTCACACACATGGGCCATGTGAATGTGTGTTCAAGGAGGCACAGGGTGTGTGCGTGTGTGTGTGTGAGGAAGCACAGGTGAGTGTGTCTGTTTCTGTGTGTGTGGATGCACGTGGTTCTATATGTGTGAGGAGACACACAGGTGTGTTTGTGTGAGTGGGAGCAGGCACAGAGGTATGTGTGTGTGTGCATGCGCAGAGGACCAGGCGGTGTGTGTGAGGAGGCACACGGTTGTATTCACGTGTGTGTGTCAGGAGGCACAGGGTTGTATTTGTGTGTAAGAGAGGAGGCACAGGGCTGTGTGTGTATGTATGGGTGTCTGTGAGAGAGAGAGAGAGTGTGTGTATGTGTGCGTGAGTGAGAGAGAGGAGGCAAAGGAATGTGTGTGTGAGAGAGGAAGCACTCACACACAGGCAGTGTGAATGTGTATTCAAGGAGGCACAGGATGTGTGTGTAGGTGTGTTTGGCTGCATGAGATTGCACACAGGTGTTTATGTGTGAGTGTGAGCAGGCACAAGGGTGTGTGCATGCATGTATGTGTGTGTATGTATAAAGAGGCACAGCAGTGTGTATGTGTGTGTGTGTGTGTGTGTGTGTAGGACCGAGAGGGCTGTATGTGAGGAGGCACAGGGGTGAGGAGGCACAGGGGTGTGTATGAGAGGAGACACACAGACCCCTGTACGTATGTATGTGTGTCTGTGAGTGTTTGTGTGAGAAGTGGCACAGGGGTGTGTGAGGAGGCACGGGGGGTGTGCATGTATTTGTGTGTGTGTGTGTGCGTGACAGAGGAAGCACTACAGTGTGTTGTGTGTGTATGTTTGTGTGTGTGAGATGAGGTACTGGAGTGCGTCTGTATTCGAGAGTAGGCACCAGGTTGTGTGCAGATGTATGTGAGGAGGCACAGGGTTTGTATGTATGTGTGTGTGTCTGTGAGTGTGTGTGTGTGTGTGTGTGTGTGTGTGTGAAGGGGCGTGGGAGTGTGTGCGTGAGGTCGCACATAGGAGCATGTGTGTGAGTATGAGCATGTACGGGGGGTGCCTGCATGTATGTGTGCATATGAAGAGGCACAGAAGTGTGTGTGTGTGTGCATGTGTGCATGTGAGCATGAGATGTAGCACAGTGTGAGAGTGTAAGTGTGAGATTTGAGCATGAGATGTGTCTGTGTGTGTGTGTGTATGCGAGACGGAGGAGGCACTGGGCTGTGTGCACATGTATCTGAGGAGGCACAGGGTGTGTGTGTATGTGTGAGGAAGCACAGGTGAGTGTGTGTGTGTGTGTGTGAGGATGCACGTGATTGTGTATGTGTGTGTGAGGAGCCAGATGGATTTGTATGTGTTAGTCTGACGAGGCACATGGGTGTGTGTCTGTGATTGTGAGCAGGTGGGGGAGTGCGTATGAAGAGGCACGGGCGGGGGGGCGGGGGAATGTGTGGGAGAGGAGGCACCGGGTTACGTATATGTGAGGAGACACAGGCTCTGTGTGTGTGTGTGAGCAGGCACAGGGGTGTGCGCGCATGTGCATGTGTATAGGTACAGGGCTGTGTGCTTGTGTGTGTAACAGAGGAGGCAGTACAGTGTGTTGTCTGTATGTTTGTGTGTGCAAGATAAGGCACTGGGGTGTGTCTGTGTGAGAGAGGAGGCACTGGGCTGTGTGAACGTGTATGTGTGGAGGCATAGGGTGTGTGGGTGTGTGTGTCTGTGAGTGTGTCTCTGTGAGTGTGTGTGAGGAGATGCAGGGGGATGTGTGTTTATGCATACGCATGCATGTGTGAGGAGGCACACAGCGATGTGTATGTGAGTATGAGTGGGCACGGGGGGTATGCATGCATGTATGTGTGTGTATGAAGAGTCACAGAATGTGTGTGTGTGCATACGAGCACAAGATGCAGCACTGGAGTGTGTCTGTGGGTGAGGCAGGAGGCACTGGGCTGTGTGCACATGTATTCAAGGAGGCACAGGGAGTGTGTGAGGAGGCACAGGTGACTGTGTGTGTACATGTCTGAGGATGCACACGGTTGTGTATGTGTGTGAGGAGGCACATGGGTTTGTGTGTGTGAGCATGTGTGTGTGTCTGTGTGAGAGGAGGCATGGATGTGTGTGTCTGTGATTGTGAGCAGGAAGGGGGTGTGTACATACATCTACATGTGTGTGTGAAGAGGCACAGAGGTGTGTGTGCATGAGAGAGAGGAGGCACTGGGCTGCGTGCACATGTATGTGAGGAGGCACAAGGTGTGTGTGTGTGTGTCTGTGAGGATGAGTGTGTGTGTGTGTGCGCATGTGAGGGTGAGATGCAGCACTGGGGTGCACCTGTGTGTTTGAGGGAGGAGTACCTAGGCTGTGTGCTTGTGTATTTGAGGAGGCACAGGTGTGTGTGTGGTGGTTTTTGTGAGGAGGCACAGATGAGTGTGTGTGTATGTGTGTGTAAGAATGCACATAGTTGTATGTGTATGGGTGCATGTGTGAGCAGGCACAAGGGAGTGTGTGTGCAGGTATATTTGTGTCTATGAAGAGGCACAGAGGGGGGTGTATGTGTTTGTGCGTCTGTGAGGAAGATTGGGTGGGTGTATGTGTGTGTGAGAGACAGACACAAGGATATGTTGTGTGTGTGTTTGTGAGGAGGCACTGGGTTCTGTGTGTGTGTGTGTGTAAGACAAGCAGTGGCATATTTCTGTGTCTGTGAGTGTGTGTGTGCGTGTGTGTGTGTGTGTGTGAAGAGGTGCAGGATGTGTGTGTGTGCATTAGGTCGCAGACAGGAGGGTGTGTGTGAGTATGAGCATGTACAGGGGGTACCTACATGTATGTGTGTGTATGAAAAGGCACAGAAGTGTGTGTGTACAGAAGTGTGTATGTGTGCATGTGAGCGTGAGATGTAGCACTGGACATGAGAGCATGAGCATGAGATGTGAGCGTGAGATGTGTCTGTGTGTGTGCGCGTGCATGAGGTTGCACACAGGAGGGTGTGTGTGTGTATGAGCACATACGGGGGATGCCTACATGTATGTGTGTATGAAAAGGCACAGAAGTGTGTGTGTGTGCATGTGAACATGAGATATAGCACTGGGCATGACAGCATGAGATGTGAGCATGAGATATGTCTGTGTATGTGTGTATGTGTGAAGAAGGAGGCACTGGGCTGTGTGCATGTGTATCTGAGGAGGCACAGGGGGGGTGTGTATCTGAGGAGGCACTGGGTTGTGTGCGTGTGCATGTGAGGAGGCACAGGGTGTGCGTGTGAGTGTGTGTGTTTGTATGTGTGTGAGGAGGCATAGGGGCATGTGTGTGTGCATGTGTGTGTGCATGTGTGTGTGTGTGAATAGGTAGACAGCTCTGTGTGTGTGTGAGAGAGAGATGAGGCACAGGAATGTGTGTGTGTGTTTGTATGATTGTGTTTGTGTGAGAGGAGGCACACAAGGGTGTGTGTACGTGTAAGGAGGCACGTGGGTTTGTGTGTGTGAGTTTCAGGAGGCACGGGGGGGTGTACATGTGTGTGTGTATGAAGAGGGGTGGGTGTGGATGTGTGTGTGTGTCTGTGAGAGAGAGATAAAAGAGGCACTGGGGTGTGGTGTGTGTGTGTATGTGTGTTTGCATGTGTGAGGAGGCATCGGGCTGTGTGTGTGTGAGTATGAGCAGGCGCAGGGGGTGTGCATGCATGTATGTGTGTGTATGAAGAGGCACAGACATGTGTACCTGTGCATGCAAGTGAGTGCGAGATGTAGCACTGGGGTGTGTGTGAAAGGAGGTACACATGTGGGCATTCAAGGAGGCACAGGTGTGTGTGTGGGAGTGTGTGGGTGCGTATGTGTGTGTGAGGAGGCACAGGTGAGTGTGTTAGGAGGCGGACAGGTGTGTGTGTGTGTGTGTGATTTCAAGTCAGAACAGGGGGTTGTGCATGCATGTATATGTGTGTTTATGAAGAGGCACAGAGGCGTGTGTGTGCACGCGCGCGTGCGTGCGGAGGATGAGGGGGGTGAGGAGGCACAGGGTTGCATTCGTGCGTGTGTGTGTGTGTGTGTGTGCATGCACACGCACGTGCGTAGTACAGCCCATCCTGGATTTCCTTAACTGTGTCCTGGATTTCACTAAAAATAGGATGGTCACTACATGCAACGCAGACCCAGAGACACAGACCGAGGCATCTGCGCTCAGCCGACCTATCCCACTGTCCCAAACACCAGGACGAAGACACCTCGCCACGTCGAGCGTTTCCAGAGAGACCCTAGTGAGTGCCCGGAGGAAGCTGCATGCTCCTTACCCCAGTGTCTGCAACTTGCAGCTGGGATGTCTCAGTCGCGCACCCGCCGCACACCGACATCCCCCAGATCATCATTACCAGTCAGGTTCAGCTCCATCAGGCTGGGGCTGGTGCTGAGAGCAGCAGCGAGATCCCCACAGCAGGCAGGTGTGAGACGGCAATGCCGCAACCTGCAGGAGAGAGAAGCACGGAGCAGAGTGACCAGGGCATGAACGAGGCCATCGCAGATGCTGTGACAGGCAGCCCCCGCCCCCCAACAGCCTCTCCTGAAGGACATGAACATGAAGGACCAGGCAGAAAGGTCTGAGTTTCAGGCCTTGCCCAGTGACAAACCAAGGGAGACCCATGGGAGGTTGGGGAAAATCAAGACCTGGAGAGGGATGCACTATGTGAGCCTGGTGGCACGGCCTGCTCCACAGCCAATGCTGCTGTTTTAAATCAAGGATGTTGTTAGCAGAGATCCTGGTTTTCTTTGATAAAAATCCAGAAATTTCTGATAAACATCCCAAATTCTCTGATTAAAACCCCCAGAATCCATGTTTTTCCACGATTAAAACGAAACGTCACTATGCATACAGGTATCAATTGAAAACGATGTTTTATTGATATTACAGCTCTAAACCAGTCTGGGAGCTGACAGTGCCTCAGTTATTATAATAAAATACATTCTCAGTACCTAGAGATTTTGGTGTTTGATTTTGGATTTTTTGTCACAGAAAATCAGAGCTGCCCCTGCCCCCTTCACTGCCCAGGGTGCAGGTCCAGCTGCGGCTGTCCCTCCTCTCCCCGCTGGTTTGTGGTGCTGAGCAGCCCTGCTCTGCTGGTGCCCTCACTCCCGCCCCGCAGCCCCCCCACGCGCTCCTGCCCCGCAGCAGTTCCCACCACAGGCGGAGGGAGAACAAATGATTTTGGGAGCCCTAGTGTGCCCCCCACCCCGCAGGTAAGTCTGTGGGGGAAAAGGCAGGGGAGGGTAAGAGCCATAGGGAGCACAGAGCAAGGCCCCCAGGGTGAGGAGGAAGAGGGTGTGTGTGTGTGGGTGTGTGTGCTTAGGAACGGGGGGGGGGGGGGTCCCTATGAGCAGGCATGGGGGGGCTCTCCATGCATGTGTCTGTGTGTGTTTGAGGAGGAACAGACATGTGCCTCTGTGTGTGTGAGTGCAATATGCAGCACTAGGCTGTGTCTGTGTGTGAGAGAGAGGAGGCAGACAAGGTTCCTTGGGGGAATTTGATATCTTTTATTAGACCAACCCAAATGGTTGGAGAACAGTTATTAAGCAAGCTTTCGGGTTCAAAAACCCTTCGTCAGGCTAAGGAAGCTGCAGCAGTTGGTGTGTGCTCTTCCTGGATGGAATGAAAAGAATGAGAGAGAGGAGGCACTCACACACATGGACTGTGTGTATGTGTTCAAGGATGCACAGGGTGTGTACATGTTTGTGAGGAAGAACAGGTGAGTGTGTCTGTTTGTGTGTGTGTGGATGCACATGGTTCTGAATGTGTTAGGAGGCACACAGGTGTGTTTGTGTGAGTAGGCACAGAGGGGGGTGTGTGTGTGTGTGTGTGTGTGTGTGTGTCTGTGCAGAGGATGGGGGCAGGCGAGGGTGAGAAGGTACAGGGTTGTGTTCATGTGTGTGTGTCAAGAAGCACAGGGTTATATCTGTGTGAAAGAAAGGAGGCACAGGGCTGTGTGTGTATGTATGTGTCTGTGAGAGAGAGAGAGAGTGTGTGTGTGTGTGTGTGTGTTTGTGTGTGTGTGAGGAGGCACAGGAATGTGTGTGTGAGAGAGGAAGAACTCACACACGGACTGTGTGAATGGGTATTCAAGGAGGCACAGGGTATGTGTGTGGGGGGGGGCTGTGGATGCACATGTTTGTGTATGTGTGAGAAGGCACACAGGTGTTTATGTGTGAGTGTGAGCAGGCACAGGGGGGTGTGTATGCATGTGTTTGTGTATATAGAGGCACAGCGGTGCATATGCATAGAACTGGGGGGGGTATGTGAGGAGGCACAGGGTTTGTGTGTCTGTGAGTATGTGTGTGTATGAGAAGGCACAGGGGTGTGTTTGTGTGTGGGACACACACGGGGGTGTGAGTATGAGCACAAATGGGGTGTGCGTGCATGTATGTGTGCATATGAAAAGGCACAGAAGTGTGTGTGTGTGTGTGTATGCATGTAAGCATGAGATATAGCACTGGGGTGTGTCTGTGTGTGTGTGTGTGAAGGAGGAGGCACTGGGCTGTGTGCATGTGTATCTGAGGAGGCACAGGGTGTGAGTGTGGGTGTGTATGTGTGAGGAGGCACAGGTGAGAATGTATGTGTATATGTGTGAGGATGCACATGGTTGTGTACATGCGTGTGAGGAGGCACATTGATTTGTGTGCGTGAGTCTGATGAGGCACATGGGTGTGTGTCTGTGCTTGTGAGCAGGTAGGGTGTGTGTACGTATGAAGAGGCACAGAGGTATGTGTGTGTGTGTGGGAGAGGAGGAACCGAGCTACGTGCACGTGTATGTGAGGAGGCACAGGTTGTGTGTTAATGTGTGTGTGTGTCTGTGAGTGTGTGAGGAGGCGCCAGGCTGTGTGTGTGTGAGAGAGAGAGAGCAGGCACAGGGTTGTGCGTGTGTGCGCACGCGTGTGTTTGGAAGGTGCAGTGATGTACAGATGTGTGTGTGGGTGACAGGATGCACTACGGTGTGTTATATCTGTATGTTTGTGTGTGCAAGATGAGGCACTGGGGTGTGTCTGTGTGAGAGAGGAGGCACTGTGCTGTGTGCACCTGTATGTGTGGAGGTACAGGGTATGTGTGTATGTGTGTGTGTCTACGAGTGTGTACATAAGGAGGAGGCACACAGGGGTGTGTATGTGAGTATAAACAAGCATGGGGGGTGTGCATGCATGTATGTATGTGTATGAAGAGGCAAAGAAGTGCGTGTGTGTGTGTGTGTGGGCATATGAGTGTGAGACGCAGCACTGGGGTGTGTCTGTGCGTGTGAGGGAGGAGGCACTGGGCTGTGTGCACGTGTATTCAAGGAGGCACAGGGTGTGTGTGAGGAGGCACAGGTGACTGTGTGTGCATGTGTCTGAGGATGCACATGGTTGTATATGTGTGTGTGAGGGGGCACATGGGTTTGTGTGTGTGAGTATGTGTGTGTGTGTGAGGAGACACAGATGTCTGTGTGTGTGTGAGGAAGCACACAGGTGTGTCTGTGATTGTGAGCAGGCAGTGTGTGCGTGCATCTACAGGGGTGTGTATGAAGAGGAACAGAGGTGTGTGTGAATGAGAGAGAAGAGGCACCAGGCTATATGCACATATATGTGAGGAGCCACAAGGTGTGTGTGTGTATGTGAGTGTGTGTCTGTATGCATGTGTATGAGGAGGCACCAGGCTGTGTGTGTGAAGAGGTGCAGGGGTGTGGGTGTGTTTACACGTGTGTGAGGAAGAACACAGGGATGTGTGTCTGAGTATGAGCAGGCACAGGGTGGGTTTGGATGCATGTATGTAAGTGTGTGTGTAGGAAGATGCACAGAAGTGTGTGTGTGTGTGTGTGTGTGTGAGGAGGCACAGGTTATGTGTGCGTGTATGTATGTGTGTGTGTCTGTGTGTGTGTGAATAGGCAGACAGTGGGTGTGTGTGTGTGTGTGTGTGTGTGTGTGTGTAAGGAGGCTCATTGGTTTGTGTGCATGTATGTATGTGTGTGTGTAGAAAGATGCACAAAGGTGTGTGTGTGTCTGAGTGTGTGTGTGTGAGGAGGCACAGGGGCATGTGTGCATGTATGTATGTGTGTGTGGGTGTGTGTGTGTGAGGAGGCACAGGGGCATGTGTGCATGTATGTATGTGTGTGTGTAGAAAGATGCACAAAGGTGTGTGTGTGTCTGAGTGTGTGTGTGAGGAGGCACAGGGGCATGTGTGTGTGTGTGTATGTATGTGTGTGTGTGTGTGTAAGGAGGCACATGGGTTTGTGTGCATGTATGTATGTGTGTGTGTAGAAAGATGCACAAAGGTGTGTGTGTGTCTGAGTGTGTGTGTGTGTGAGGAGGCACAGGGGCATGTGTGCATGTATGTATGTGTGTGTGTGTGTGTGTAAGGAGGCACATGGGTTTGTGTGCATGTATGTATGTGTGTGTGTAGAAAGATGCACAAAGGTGTGTGTGTGTCTGAGTGTGTGTGTGTGTGAGGAGGCACAGGGGCATGTGTGCATGTATGTATGTGTGTGTGTGTGTGTGTAAGGAGGCACATGGGTTTGTGTGCATGTATGTATGTGTGTGTGTAGAAAGATGCACAAAGGTGTGTGTCCAGTGTCTGCAACTTGCAGCTGCGATCTCTCAGTCCCTTGCACAGCCGCCGCACGCCGACATCCCCCAAATCACCGTTACCACACAGCTGCAGCTCTGTCAGGCTGGGGCTGGTGCCGAGAGCAGCAGCGAGATCCCCACAGCAGGCGGATGTGAGACCACAACGCCCCAACCTGGGGGAGAGAGAAGCACAGAGCAGAGTGACCAGGGCACAGACAAGGCCATCGCAGATGCTGTGACAGGCAGCCCCCGCCCCACCAGCATCTCCTGAAGGACATGAACATGAAGGGCCAGGCACAATGGTCCACATTTCACTTTTGAAACTTGGACCTTTCAAAAGGGTGTGTGTGTGTGTGTGTGTGTGTGTGAGAGAGAGGAGGCACACAGGGGGTGTGGGTGTGTGTGTGCGTGAGGAGGTACATGGATGTGTCTGTGTGAGGACAGAGAGTCTGCGCGTGCATGTATGTGTGTGTATGAAGACGGGTGGATGTGGATGTGTGTGTGTCTGTCTGTGAGAGAAAGAGAAAGGAGGCACCAGGGTATGTGTGTGAGTGTGTGTGTTTGTGGAGGCACTGATGTGCCTTTGTGTGTGTGCGTGTGAGGAGACACAGCGGGGGGTGAGCATGAAAAGGCACAGGGGGTGAGCATGCATGTATCTGTGTGTATGAAGAGGCACAGATGTGTGTGTGTGTGTGTGTGTGTGTGTGTGTGAGTGTGAGATGCAGTACTGGGGTGTGTCTGTGTGTGTGGGAGAGGAGGCACACACGTGGGCTGTGTGCCTGTGCACTCACGGAGGCACTGGGCGGTATGGATGTGTACGCGTGTGTGAGGACGCAGACTGGTGTGTGTGTGTGTGCGTGTGTGAGGGCTAGCAGGCACAGGAGGATGTGCGTGCATGTATGTGTGTGTGTATGAAGAGGCACAGAGGTGTGTGTATGTGTGTGTGTGTGTGTGTGCGCACGCATACACACATAGTGCACCCCCATCCTGGCTTTCCTTAATTGCGTCCTGGATTTCACTTAAATTAGTACAGTCACCACACGCAACACAGACCCAGAGACACAGACCGAGCCATCTGCGCTCAGCCGACCTATCCCGCTGTCCCAAACACCAGGACGAAGACACCTCGCCACGTCGAGCGTTTCCAGAGAGACCTAGTGCGTGCCCAGAGGAAGCTGCATGCTCCTTACCGCAGTGTCTGCAACTTGCAGCTGGGATGTCTCAGTCCCCTGCACAGCTGCCGCACACCGCCATCCCTCAGATCATTGTTACCACTCAGGTGCAGCTCCGTCAGGCTGGGGCTGGTGCTGAGAGCAGCGGCGAGATCCCCACAGGAGGCGGCGGTGAGACCACACCACCGCACCCTGCCAGAGAGAGAAGCACAGAGCAGAGTGACCAGGGCATGGACGAGGCCATCGCAGATGCTGTGACAGGCAGCCCCCCCGGCCTCTCCTGAAGGACATGAACATGAAGGACCAGGCAGAAAGGTCCACGTTTCACCTTTGAATCTTGGACCTTTCAAAGGTAGTGTGTGTGTGTGTGTGTGTGTGTGTGAGAGAGAG
>NW_005843302.1:213581-214640 GCF_000455745.1 Alligator sinensis
GAGATGGCTGTGTGAGTGTGAGGAGGCACAGGGGGTATGTGCATGCATGTATGTGTGTGTATGAAGAGGGGTGGGTGTGGATGTGTGTGTGTCTGTGTGTCTCTGAGAGAGAAAGAAAGGAGGCACTGAGCTGTGTTGTGTGTGTGTGTATGTGTGTTTGTGTGTGTGTGGAGGCATTGGGGTGTTTGTGTGTGTGTGCATGAGGAGGCATAGCAGGGGGTGTGTGTGAGTATAAACAAGCACAGGGGGTGTGCATGCATGCATGTGTGTGTATGAAGAGGCAAAGACGTGTGTCTGTGTGTGAGTGTGAGATGTAGTACTGGGTTGTGTGTGAGAGAGGAGGCACACATGTGGGCAGTATGTGTGTCGTTTCAAGGAGGCACAGGAGGTGTGTGTGGGTGTGTATGTGTGTCTGAGGAGGCACAGATGAGTGTGTGTTTGTGTGCATGTGAGGATGTACATATTTGTGTATGTGTGAGGAGGCAGACAGGTGTGTGTGTGTGTGTGAGTGCTAGCAGGCACAGGAGGATCTGCGTGCATGTATGTGTGTGTGTATGAACAAGCACGGGGGGGGTGTGCACAGAGGATGGGAGGTGTGAGGAGGCACAGGGTTGCATTCGTGTGTGTGTGTGCAGGTGCATAGTGCACCCCATCCCTGATTTCCTTAATTGCGTCCTGGATTTCACTAAAAATAGTACGGTCACCACACCCAACACAGACCCAGACACACAGACCGAGCCATCTGTGCTCAGCCGACCTATCCCACTGTCCCAAACACCAGGACGAAGACACCTCGCTGTGTTGAACGTTTCCAGAGAGACCCTAGTGAGTGCCCGGAGGAAGCTGCACGCTTCTTACCGCAGTGTCTGCAACTTGCAGCTAGGATGTCTCAGTCCCTCGCACAGCAGCCGCACACCGCCATCCCCCAGATCAGAGTTACCACTCAGGTGCAGCTCCGTCAGGCTGGGGCTGGTGCCGAGAACAGCAGCGAGATCCCCACAGCAGGCGGGTGTGAGACGGCAACCCCACAACCTGCAGGAGAGAGAAGCACGGAGCAGA
>NW_005843303.1:0-13628 GCF_000455745.1 Alligator sinensis
TCATGACGGCGAGTTGGGGACAAAGTCAGGCCGTTCCAGGTGGCCTCGTGCCGTGCCGTGCCGTGCTGTGCCCTGCCTGGGGCACGCACCTCTTCTGCCAGGAGATCGCTGTTCTGCCTGGCACATCTCGAGGCCGCGGGGTGGGAGTCTTCTGCGCTTCGACCTACATTTCCCTTCGTTCCATTTCCGTGTCTTTTCCCTCTTCTTGTGTCCCGAAGTAATGAGTGGCGAGGGGGAAGGACTGCAGGCGCAGCACATCGCGGCTACCGACGTGGCAGGTTTTAATTACTTGGGAGTCGGGAGACTCCTGCAATGTTCCTGCCTCAGCCCTGGCACTGTCCCCTCGCCTGGGGCCTTCACACGATTGTAGAGTCCTGGTCCCCTGGGTGCAGCCCTTTCCTATTCTCTGCCGCATGCCCGGCAGGCGAGGGTACAGCCGGCCTTGTCTGGACTCTTGGAATCGCATCTTTTCTCGGGCATCTCCCCCTGCTTGTGGGGGTCATCCTCCTAGCTCCGTGCTTTGACCTCAACTCGTCCCCTCCACTGGCTCTATCCGTTGCCCTCAGACCCAACACAAACGTCTCGTCTTGGCCCCCACGGCCCTGCCCAACTTGCCATTTCTCCAGTGCTGCCAGCATGCTATCTCCCACTGTCCCGCTGCCAGGGATTCAGCCTGCATCAGCTGCTTGTTTTCACATCAGCCCTTTTATGCGCCCTGTCTTTGGGTGCAAGGAGCTCTCCGCACCCACTCACAGAGCTACCTCGGTGCCTCCTTCATCCCCTCTTTCAAACTCGCCCCTCTTTCAAAGTTGTTGCATCCTCTTGCTTATTCTCCTCTTTTGTAGTGATTCTGCCCTTGTTTGTAAGCTGCCCTGAGCCCACCCGGTTTGGGGCCCCACTACAGAAAGGATGTGGCTGCATTGGAGAGAGTCCAGCGGAGGGCAATGGAAATGGTTGTGGGGCTGGGGGAGAGGACTGGTGAGGAGAGGCTGAGGGAACTGGGCTGACTGAGTCTGCAGAAGAGAAGATGGAGGGGGATTGAATAGCAGCCTTCGGGCACTTAACACAAATGGGTCCTTGTCCCTGAAGGAGGTTCCCAGGCATGAATGCAACACAGATAATGACAGTGGATCGGAGGGGGGCAAGGGGGACGAAGCCTGGGGGGCTCCTGGATTCTCCCTCAGGTTGGTAGCATCACTGGCAAGCGATCAGTGCCTGCACTGCCCGTCGCTCGCTCGGAAACAACGTCCCTTCTCCTGGGCCAGCGCAGAGATCCATGCGTTGGTCTCCTCCCAGCTGGGCGGCAGAAGCTGAATGCAGGGAGAGGCACAGGCTCCAGCTGGTACAGAACGTACCCGTCTCTCCCATGGTCTTGACTGCCAAGAGCACCTTGGGCCTGTGCTCAGGTCCCATCACTGCCTCGTTGTCTGCTTTCATGCCAGCTTAAAGCTTTGGTCCTAATCTTCAAAGCAGGTTTTGGCTCGGACCCCAGCTATGAGCTGCCATGTCAGCTGTGCTCTGCTCTGGAGCCTTGCAGATTGCAACGCTCAGCATTGCGCATGGGTGCTGGGCACAAAGCGCTCTGGGCAAAGCGGCGCGGGCTTGGGACTACCTTCTGAAGGGGCCGGGGAGCCCCGAGCGTGACCTTCTCTGGGCAGCACTGCAGAGTCGTCTGCTTTGAAAACCCTTCCCCCAGAGTCGCATGTTGCCGCATTAATACCTCGCCTATGAAGGATCCCTGCAGGTTGCAATAAAACCAGTGCCAAGCGAATCAACCAGCCCCCTCGCTATCTGAACACAAAGCACAGAATTGAAGAAAACGAGGGTTGGAGGGACCCCGGGGGGTCACATCCAGTCCAGCCCCCTGCTCCAAGCAGGACCAGCCCCAACTACATCATCCCAGCCAAGGCTTTGTCTACCCTGGTCTTCAAAACCTCCAGGGATGGAGATTGCACCACCGCTCTGGGTAACCTGTCCCAGTGCTTTACTGCCCCTCCTAGGTGAGAGAGGTTTTCCTCATATCCAACCTCAACTCCCCTTGCTGCAGCTGGAGCCCATTGCTCCTTGTCCTGCCATCTGCCCCCACTGAGACCAGCCCAGCTCCATCCTCTTTGCAGCCCCCCTGCAGGGAGGTGAAGGCTGCTATTCAATCCCCCTCCATCTTCTCTTCTGCAGACTCAATCAGCCCAGGTCCCTCAGCCTCTCCTCACCAGTCCTGTCCCCCAGCCCACAACCATTTTTGTTCCCCTCCATTGGTCTCTCACCAATGTGTCCACATCCTTTCTGTAGTGGGGGCCCACAGCTGGACACAGGACTCCAGACGTGGCCTCCCCAGTGCTGAATAGAGGAAAGGATGACTGCCCTCCATCTGCTGGCAGCGCTCCTGCCGATGCAAGCAGAGCTTGTATGTCCAAGAGGGTAGTGCCGGTCACTCCGTGAAGCCCTCTGAAGAAGCTGGTGGACCCGACAGCGAGGGGCAGCCCAAAAGAGCCCTAAGGTTGATAGAAAAGAGCTTGGAGGAGGTTTCAGACCAACCACTCCCAATCCTGTGATCTAGTGGCAATGCGTTAGAAAGGGGCAGGACGGGAAGCGCACGTGTGCTTTGCTAACGTTAGTCATAGGAGACTTTTTGAGAAGAGGCTTGGAGACGTGTTCTCCTTCCAGCCAGGGCCCATCCAGCAGAAAGGAGCCTGCGTCCCTTCCAGAATCGTTCCCAGTCGCTGACCCGCTGAAGAGCGCAAGCCTGCAGAGACGTGGACTGTGCTCAGCAGCTCGGCCCGATGAGAGAGCTCTTGCCTTTGGACTGGACACGTGCCTGACCCCCAGGTGAGGGAAGAGGCTGATTCGAGGGCACCAAGGAGCTGTACCAAGCCTCCAGGGAAGAGAGCGGGGCTGCACGTCTCAGCGCTTGGCGTCTCGCTTGCTTGGGCTGCACTGCAGCTGGGAGCAAGGGTGTTCACAGACTTGGTGCAAGGTAATAGCAAGCAGCATCCGTTCTGTTTTCCCTGCCATAAAAGTCTCCAGTAAAGCCTGGTACCGCACCCTTCCGAGAAGGCAGTGCCGGGCCTGCCCTGGGCGGGTGGTGACCAGTCAGAGCATGGGGCCTTGTGCTGCAGATGCAGAGATGGTGGAGAGCCCTGATGGATCCCATCCAGCCTGTCCCTGCCCAGCGCAGGGGTGTTGGAGAGAGCCCAGCTCTTCTGGGAAGAGCTGTAGGCAGCAGCCGCTTGCTGGAAACTCCTCCTGTCTTTTGGGAAAGGCTCCTCCACCCCCTGCCCCCTTCTCCTTTCATCCCGAGGGGTGGGCTGGCAGCTCCAGTGCTGGAGGTGCAGGCTGTCCTGGCAGCGCCGAGCTGGCTGATCAGGCCTGCCGAGAGCCAGCGCTGGGGGCAGGCTTCCACCAGCCTCCTTTGAACCAGGCGCCGGCTTCCTTTCTGTTCAGAGCCCAGGCTTTGAAGTCGCAGGCGGAGCAGTTAATAAGCAGCTCCTGGCTTCTCTGCTTCCTGGATTTCATTTGCATCTGCTTGCCCCGTTTGTAATCTGCCTTGCCGGTTCGCTGTCGCGGGCCAGGACTGTGGGCGTGAAGCTCCTGGGCTCCACACCCACCCTCCGAGGGGCTTTTTGGGCGTTGTCACCTGAGCGGTCTTCGCAAGCGGCTCTGGGGTTGCACGTTGAGATGGTGCCATAGGGGCACATTGCACTTCCCCGGCACTAGAAGGCAAGGGCCTGGCCAGAAGGAGCTCGCTTCCCTGCAGGGGCTCTGCTGCAGACCCAGTCTCGCGGGGATTCAGGAAGAGGCAGGTTTGAAAGTGGGCCGCAGCGGTGGCTTTGTTCAGGGCAGCTGAAAGGAATGAAGACCCCTCTCCTATGTCTTCTCCCCTCCATCGCCACTGTCTAGGAAACCTCTCGCTGAGCCGCTTCCTGGTGTCCTGCCGCCGCTCCGAGGGAAGTGACCCGATCTCATGCCCTGGGTGTTGCAGGCTGACGGCTTCGCTGCACCCCCCTGGCCACGATGCCAAGAAAGAGCCTGCGGAAGGGGTGGGTAGTGGGTGTAGGGGGCAGGAGGGGCTCCTCGTGCCGGCACACAGAGCACAGTCCTGGGTCCTCATTCAGCCGGCCCTGGCTTACGACGCGCTCGCTCACGCTGGGAAGCAGGGGTCGTGCTAGTGCCTGTCTGCGGGGTGGAGGGGCTCTCTACCCAGGCTCTGGGTAGCCGTCCAGAGGGAGGATGCTTGGCTGGAAGGAGCGCTGCAAAGACTCGGGGTTTCTGGAGCAGGTTGCTTGCTGCTGTTGAAGGTGCATGAATGTCACAGTGCAGGGAGAGGGGCCAAGTCGTGACCAGCTGACAGGCTTTGTTTGCCACCAGAGGAAACCAGGGACCTCGCTGGACTTGTGTGAAACGGGAGGGGTTTTAACTGCCTTCATCGTTCACTGGGAACAAAAGCCCACGGACACGATGGATCCCAGTACAGAGCAAGGCTGGGCAGAGAGAAGCCGGGTGGAGGATTGCCACCCGGAACGATACCCACAGGCCATACATCTGTTAGGGATGAGCGCCTCTGTGCTTTCCTCCTGACCCTTCTGGGTTTGGGACGGTTCTTCCTTGGAAGTGGAGGTGCATCCTGCACTCATGGTTGTGACTTGTTTGAGGCACCTGACCTCCGTGTGCCTCACTCCCCCATCTGTAGAACGGGGATAGGGACCCCGCAGGAGGAACGACGTGTACCATTTGGTCATCTGCACGGGGACGGGCGGGAAAGGTTTGCTTCGATCCCAAGGGCATGGAGACCTGATCTGCAGAGAGGAGAGGAGACGTGCTGGGCCCAGCTGCCCAGCAAGTGAAGGCTGAGGGTGGGCTGTGCCGAGTGTGAGATGGTGAAGACAAAGTCGCTAGGGATTTATTATTTACTGTCTCTTACAATGCAGGAACAGGGGTCACAGCATGGAGCGAGCAGGCCAGCAGTTTAAAATTACCACCTGGAAGGTCTTTTTCCCCCAGCGTGGCATTGAAGGGGGACTCATGGCCCCCAGGGGCGGTGAGAGCCGAGAGCTCAGCCACATGCGCCAGGGCTTGGACACGTGCGTGGAGGAAAGGGGCATCAGTGGCTCTGTGGCAGGGAGCGAGGGACACGGCCTCTGCGTCAGCCCTGCCTGGAGCTCAGTGCTGGAGGCTGCAGGGGGAGGAGCAGGGGAAAACCCTGCTCGGCCCGGTCCCTCTCCCTCCAGCCTCCGCTCTCTGCCCCTGTGGGACACGGGACGGGCAGGACGGACCTGGGGTCTGCCCCAGCCTGTGGCAGTTGTGAGGAGGCTCAGGAAAGGAGAGGAGCTGTGGAAGCTAAGGGCTGTGTTGGCACCAGAACAAGCGGGGATGACCTGGGAATATCCATGTGCTGGAAGCGAGAAGGTGGTTGCCGGCGTCAGGGCAGGGAGGGCCTGGGACAGCCCCTCGGCAGGAGCAGCAGCACAAGGGTCTCAAGTGCTTTTAGGATGGAGCTTGCAGGGTTTGGGAAAGCGACTGTCCAGTGCAGGGCCCCCAGTAACTGGAGACAGGCCACGGGGGCGGGCAGGGATCCCTGCCGGTCCTGTGCGCCTTTGGGCCATCCGTGGGGCAGGGGGAGGGTTGGTGCAGTCGTGGCCCCAGGAGTGAAGGGCCCGTCCTAAGGGGAGGTGAAGGCACCGGTGCCTCTCCCCAGCCCCGTTGGATGGGGTCTCGCCAGCTCTCTGTGGAGCCATCGACTCCCTTGGGCCCAGCACCCCGTTCCCCCTTCCTAGCAGGGGCATGTCGGGTGCGGAGACCAAACACTGCAGCCCGCTCGTGTCTGTTAAGCTACTAATCAAACCCGCGGCAGGCTGGCCCTGCAGGTAGGAAGGGAGGGCAAGGCTGCCCACAGGCAGCTCCAGGAGCTCTGAGCCGCTGCCCAAGGATCAGCCTTTAACTTGGGAGGCCTTTGGGCACAGTGCACGTGGCACGTGGCACTGACATGCTTTCAGGAGGCCGCGTCCATTAAGGCCTTTAGAAGCAAGGGCAAAAATGCCGCCGTTAATGCAGGGGGGAGAAGGTGTTTTTATTACCAAGCTCCTTAGGTTTAAAAAAAAAGCCAAACCTGAAACCCTGGGAAACGACGATGAGGTTTCTTACTTATTTCTCTAGATTTGCTTGTGAAATCCAAAGCGCTGGAGAACCCGCAGGAGGGAGTAAGGCTGCTGTGGCAGAGGTGGGGGTGTTAAATCGGATCAGGCCAACAAAACGCCCAGCCCGGTGTCCTGACTGCCAGCCGCCGGCCCCAGTGCTTCAGAGGAAGCTGGACGATTATGGAGTAGCCCTCCTGGAGGAGTTTCCTTCTGAGCCCAGACAGGTAGAAGAAGGGGTCGTATCCCTGCTGGTTGCGACTCCTGATAGAGCTGTGGGTTTTCCTGTGAGCCCCATGAATATCAGCAGTCTCGCATGAGGGTGCACTAGGGTAGAAAAATATTTTGGAAGCCCGCCTGGCCATGCAGCCATCGAAACTGGCCACAGGTCCCTGCCTTCATCCTGCCACGTTCTTGGCCTCGATCACATGGCATGGCAAGGAGCTCTTTAGGTGGACGGTGGCCTTTCCCTTTCCCTTTGCACTGCCTTTCAGTGTCATTGAGCATCACCATTCATGTGTTAGGAGGGTAAAGAGGGCTGCGCAGTTGGCCTTGTGTAGCCCAGTCCTTGCTCTGTATAGGGCGATCGTTCCCTCTCTGAAGCCCATGCAGCCAGTCCCTGCTCTCCCCAGGCCTTCATTTGATTTTCTTTCCCGTCTCAGTCTGCTCTGGTTGTGTTGCAGCCTTTCTGAGAGAGAACTCAAGGAATTGGGTGCAAAAATTTGGACAAGGGCACCCCACTGATTTACAGAGCAGTGGGGTCTTCTGGGCTCCCAGCCCCATGCTTTGTGGTCCTTTTTGCCCTCTGCTGCACACCACTCGGAGCTTTTCTCTGCATTGTTCAGAGCAAGGCCCCCGTCTCTTCCCCGAGTCCTCACAGATGGACTCTAATAGGATTTGTGAGCTTTTGAATCTCTTTAATTAGCTGTAAAGTGCTTTGCAAAGATGAGAGGTGGCATGATCTCGTGGTCCGAGTGTGTCATGGCGAGCCGGGAGCTCTGACTCCAAGGCCGTGGCCACGTGAACAGGTAAGCCGCGAAAGGCCAAGCGTGAGGCCTGCAGCCCAGGCAAATCACATGGTAGCAACTGCATGCAGAACAGCAGGCCAGGCGTGTTGGAGCGTGTGCTCGAGGTGGGGCTTGCCACAAGCTGCCAGGCGGGGAGGGCTGGGAGACCAGGGTCTCGGCACTACAGTGTGGGGTGCCTGGGGGAAGAGGAGCCCTGCAAGTCTCCAAGTTCAGCTTCCACCTCCCAAAATGCCCAGACCCGCCAGATAAATCCCCTCTGGGAGGAAGGTGCCGCTTTCAAAGGTGTGGGCTGGGTCACGGACGCGGCCCTCGGCCCCGTTAACTCGCCTGGCTCCCACCCTCAGCGCAAAGTCCGTGCTGCCCCTCGGCCACGTCCAGGAGCGGCTGCGAGTCCTGTCGCGCCAGGCCCTGCCTGCAAGGGCTGAGACGGACGCTCTCACGCATCCTCCAGCAGACCGGCAGGACCCACTCTCGCCGGGGGGGCAGCAGCTTGGCCGAGGCCAAGGATGTCCAGGTAGCGAAGGAGGACGGCTGGCTCTGGGGCCATCTCCTGCCCATGGCCCCCTGGCTCCACATGCAGGAAACGAGCTTGGCCTGGTGGGAGAGGGTTGTGCCCCAGACGCAGAGCGGGCTGGAGAACTGTGGAATAAGGAAGGCCCCTTCCATGAAACTGCGTGGAGCTGGGAGACCTCTGACAGCGGGGTAGGGGCCAGCCCTGCCTGCAGGGTTGTGGAGGGCAGGCTCGCTGGGCTGAGGTCTTTGTGCAGCGTCGGGCCAAGGGGCCCTGATGACACCGGGCAGATCCTGGGCTGGGGTGGCAGGACATCGGGCTGGCGGGGAGTTGGAAGGAGCAAAGCTTTCGTGAAGTGCCCTTCTGCTGCGGCAGAGTTGGGTGCAGGGTCCCCATGGCTCACGTACCACCGGTCCTAGCACGGGGGCGACGAGTGAAGCTGTGCCGGGGCCGGGTGACGCTGGCTGCGGGCACGGGGAGCCGCGGGTGCCGGAGGAGGCAGTGCGCTGGGCCTGGCCCCGGCTCAGCTGTCCAGACTGGGACGGCGCAGCACTGGCTGCTCTCAGGCTAGTGTTCCCCCCTGGCACAGCTGGTGTCTCCCTGGCAATACCCATGCCTTCACGTTCATAACTGGGCGGTCCTGGTCCTGGGCACCAGGGTGTCTTGGTGGCTGTCTGCCAGCTCCATGCCCATCCCTGATGCCACTCCGTTCCCTCCTGCAGCCCTGGCTTGCTGGGCGGAGCGGTGGACTAGCTCACCCAACATCTCCTCCACTTTTGGGCCCTCAAGACAGCAAGGTGCTCCTCCGCGGTTGTCATCTCCCCCCTTGAGAGCCAGGAGCCCAGAAGACAAGAAAGATAACAAGGGGCCTTGGTCCTGGGCTCAGTTTCTGTGGTTTCAACCTCCCCACAGTTTTCGGGGCGACACCCCCAGACTCTCTTTCCCCATCTCGGGACCTGCTCCCGGCCCCCAAGGCTGGGAGGGTCGCTCAAGCCGGCTTTGCAAAGCACCCCTGTTGCTGCAAGGCCCAGCTCCTGTGCTGTGCCGCCTCCTGAGATGCCTGCCTCTCCTGTGTGGGCGGCTTGGGGCACGGCGCTATCGCACGGGCAGTGGGGGAGCGGGGCCATGCTCGTGCGTTTCTGCCCCAGGAGCGTGTCCGTGCTGCCTGCGAGAGAGACCCTGCCACTTCCACCACCACGCGGCTTCCCGCGGGCCTGCAGTAGTGGATGGGTGCAGGCATGCTCTGTATGGGGGGACGGGGCACACGCCAGCCTCCCCTGGCACCGCTACAGTGAGGCGGGGCCCTTCTTTCACTGCACGCGCAGGACTTGGCTGCACACGTGTCAGTCGGCGCTGCCAGGCCTGGCACCTCTGCAGTTCTTGCTCTGGTGAGGGGAAATGTTTCTGGCTCTTTTCCTCGCCCTGGCACCCCCGGGGGCAGGTTGCTACATGGAGCCATTGGCTGCGGCACAGAAATCTGCTCTGGAGTTCCCTGCACGCTGGGAGGGCGACGGGCAGAGAAACTCAGACAGCCCCAGCAGTTCGGATGCACGTGGCAGGACGCGGGGACCCGAGGGGCACGGCCGAGACAGGCCGTGCTGCCGGGTGGCCTCTGTGAAACTCAGCAAGATGGATGGGGCACAGAGTGACCTGTGCCTGCAGCATGGTGCCTGGGCACAGCAGCTGAACACGTAGCTGCTGTGTCAGGGTTGACGGTAGTTTTATGAAGAGTTTAGATGAGGAGTTTGTCTGGGGTGGTTTGGACAGGGCTGATCCTGCCTCGGGCAGGGCTTGGACGGGAGGTGGTGGTCCTTTCCAGCCCCGCTTCTCTGTGATTCTGCAGCCAGAAGATCACGTGTTGGCGTGCACACACCGCCCGTCTCGAGAGGTACGCGTGCCTCGCACTACCAGCCATGTTTGCTGCTGGTGGGGACGGTGTCGCCGGCTTGAGGCTGGCCAGGGCCTGTCTCTCCACAGGGCTAGAGCGGTGAGCAGCAGGCATCCCTGGTGATGCCAAGGGCACAGAGAAAGGTGGTGCACGTGGGCTTCCCAGGCCCTGGGGTGTCCAGCAGAGAAGGATGGGGTCTGGCTACTCCCCTTTCTGGGGAGCAGAGACCCTGGGAGGAAAGACCCTGGAGCAGCAAAAGGTGCAGCCAGGTCAGAGAGGGCTGGAGCCAGGGAGGCTTTGCAAGGAAACAGCTTCCTGCAGTGTTTGAAAGCCTGAAACGCTTGTCCCTGATTTTCCTGCAGTGGATCCGCTCCTGTGGGGGCAGCTTACGTTGCTTCTAGGGGCGCTTGACTTCCCACAGGTTCAGGATCCCTCCTCTGTCTCTCCACGGCTGTGAACAACTGGCTTGGAGCGTGTGGACCTCGGTCCCCCCCGTGCAGAGTGGGGGGCGCCTGCCCCGCAGGGGGCTGGGGGCTGAGTGATGTCCGTGCAGCGCGTTGGAGAATCCAGCCCGCTCCCTGCGTGCTGTGAGTTGTCACTGGCGACCCTCTTTGTGTCCCCCTCTGCCCCTGCAGCGGGGCGTGCTGGAGAAGTGCCCAGGGTTGTGCGCCTGCCTGTCTGCATTCGATGCAGAGGCTGCTGCCTGGGCTGGGCTGTGCCAGTGCTCCTGCTGGCACCGACCCCGCAGGGTCCTGCCTGGAGGGTCTTGCCCCTGCACTCGGGCTCAGCCCCACGCTGCACTGGGGCAGGGAGGGATTTTCCCCCTTGGTCAGATTGGTCTGGATGGGTGGGTTGCCTCCCGCTGCAGTGCGGAGGGCACGGCCTCTGCCTGGGGTCTCTCAAGCGCATATTAACACCCTTGGCAGCAGCTGGGTGTTGGCTGCCGTGTGCCCCCTGCTTTCCCTGTGGTGGGTCATGTGTAACGTCTGGGCTTTTCAGGTTGACGATAGTTTTGCTAAGGGGTTAGGTGATGGATCTAGGGTACTTGGAAATGACTCCCTGGGCGGTGAATGATCCAAAGCCGCTCGTAGCACGGTGACGGTCTCGCCCTGCACTCCTCTCTGCTGCAGCAGCCTGCACTGGGCTTGGGGAGAGCGCGCTGTGCTGCCTGCCTGCTGGGAGCTGTAGTTCCCGTGGCGCATCATCCTTGTGCCACGGTGGCGGCCAGCTTTTCCATTTCCTGCTGTTTACGAGCGCTCACGAGTTGCCTGTAGCATTAGGTGCATCACGAGGCTGGGGGGGGATCCCATCCCGCTGCTTCTGGGCCTTGCTGTTAGCACTGTGGGAGCGCGGCCTTGTCTTCCCAGACAGCGGTTCTTCACCTGCACCCCTCCGGGAGCCAGTTAGGCCAGCACCCCTTGCCGCCTTGCCACGCGCCAGTGCTGCCTTCACTGCCCCCACGTGCTTGCTGAAGGCTGCAAGTTCTGCACGGGGAGCCTGGAGGGAGGTGGGTCGTGGCTGGAAGGAGTCACCTGCCCTAAGGAAGGGGTGCGACCTGCGCGGGCGTTGTCTGTCTGGAGGAGAGCGTCACTCCTGCCTGGCACCGGAGGATGGAGCTGGGGTCCTTGGCGGCAGAGCCCTGGTGCCTAGGGGATAAGAGCGTGGTAGCTCTGGGCTGCCGGGATGCGTCTGCAGGCTCTCGGCTCGCAGGGAGGCGATGGCTGTGACCTCTCCAGTGCAGCCATGGCCAGTTTGCTGGACAGCAGCTCGCCAGGCTGGGACGGTGCCAATCCTTCCCAGCATTGGCAGTTCTCAGCCCCATCCCTTGCGGGCCAGCAGCTTCCAGGCAGCAGCAACCGGCTCCGGGAGGCCTTGGCAATGCTGGCTCCTAATTGCTATGGAGCGCTTGAAACTGGAGACTGGCAGAGGGAGGGCCCTGTTCTCGAGCTAATTGGTCCCATGGGTGCCCAGTGCGTGCAACCTGGAGCGGGCAGGGGCGGGCTGCACACTCTCATAGGCCGGAGAGGGCCGTCAGATGTGCTGCTGAGCTGCCTTCAAGCAGAGGCCTGGCCTGGGGCCAGCAGCTGTCCTTCATTCCCCTGCACGCTCACTGCAGTGCCGCTGACCCGCAGCCACGGGCAGAGGCCCGGGAGGCTCTGGGCAAAGGGGGTCACTGACAGGCAAGAGTGTGTCTGGCCTCCCCCCGGACCCTGCTGCCCGTTCCCCCCAGAGCCGTCTGTCTGCAGCCCCCTGCCCACTTGCACTGGCTCTTTGCCCTCCACCCCTGCCTGGCTTCTCGCCCCAGTGCTGCAGTCTGACGCCAGCTTCTCTGTATTTATGTTTTAGGGTGACTGAGGCACCAACCCTCCGGCCGTGGAAGCATGTCGGGGCCCGTGCCGAGCCGAGCCAGGGTCTATGCGGACGTGAACACTCAGAGACCCCGCGAGTACTGGGACTACGAGTCGCACGTCGTGGAATGGGGGTACGAGCGGGAGCCCGAGGGAAGTGGCGCGGGGGGCTGGTTCCCAGGGCTCCCCGCGGCTTTGCTCGCTGTCTAGCGCTCCGGCCCGTGGTACGTCAGCTGCATCGTGGCATCCAGGTGCACGTACTGCCACGCAGGGGCCTAAGGTTGGAGACCTGCATCTGTATGGAAGAATCTGTGTAATAAAGATACGTTGCTCTTGCCTAGGGCTGTTCGCCCGCAGGTCTCGGAAGGTTTTACGAAGGAGCTGAGTGCCATTACTGCCATGTGACAGACGGGGAAATTGAGTCACAGCAGCAGAGCAGGAGACAGAGGCCAGCGTGGTGTGTGCTAGGCCGTCCTGGGAGTTGGTGGCCTCCGGAGGGGCATAGCATCGGCCGGCTTTTAAGCACCTCAGAAAAAGGAGCTGCTTTTATTGAGGGGCTTTAGAGCTGGGTGTGGGCGCCTGCCTCGGGTCTGCATCCGAGCGCCTCGTGCTCAGGCCGGGATTTGGGTTCTACAGTTGGAAAAAGGCAAAGACCTAGAGAGGGAAAGGACATGTTTTCCGGGCTGGCTGTGGAGGCCCCGAGCTGCGAGCCAGGCAGGGTGTTTCCCATAGCCGCTCTGCGATGGAGCTGTAGGACAGCCAGCCAGCTGCCTCCCTTGTCCTGCGTGGGGCTCCCTCGGGCTGCCGGCGCCAGCAGAGCTAGTGATGGTCACGGCAGCAGGAAGCATGGGCATGCCCCGGGGTGGTTTGGGCCTCTCAAAGACAAACCCCAAAATCTTTGGCTCAGCTCGTGTGCCGCCCCGAAGGTCATGGAGGGTCTGAAGCGAACAAGCCACAGGAGAGAGCAGCTGGTCTGGTGGTGAGGGGTTGGGGGTGGGTTACGGGCAAAATAAACTCTGGGGTTGAATCGGTGTGAGCTGCTCCCCAGGCCCAGAGCAAGCCCCGCTGTGCCGTGGGCGACAGCTCCATGCTGTGGTGTCACAGCGCCGTAAGGGACAGGATGAGGCCCCCCGCTCCGTCCACCCCCACAAACACACCCAGAACTTGCTTTATGAGCCCTGGCGGGTCCCCGTGACCTAGAAAGGGAAAGGGACTTGAGCCATTTCCCAATCCGCTGAGCCAGCCAGACCCCTGGGGAGCCTAATCCGTGGTCCTGAATCTCTTCCGCGATGATAATTCTGCATCCTGCCTTGGCAGCCTGCTCCTCCCTCATGCTGCTCTTGGAATTACTGACCCCGAGTTTTCCCACGCGGCGGGTCCCCCGTGCCCTCCAGCACCCAGCCCACCCTGCTTGCCTTTCCAACTGTTTGCTGAGCATAAAATTAGCAAACAGAAAGGAGCTGCCTGGCGCGGTGGGTCTGCGCAGCTCCTGCGGCCCCTCTGCCTGTCTCTGGGATTCAGCAGCTTGCCAAGCTGCACTTTCTCGCCTGCCGTTCCCTCCCCTCGTTTACCCGTCCCGGATCTGCGGGGGCTCTCCGCCTTCCTCCCCGACGTAGCAGAAATAATTGCCCATGCTTTTGCTGCTTCCCCTCGGCCTGTCAGGGGAATTTCATCAGGCCGCGGTGATCGGCGTGCGTGCACATTCTCCGGGTGATACTTATCCCA